>NW_004949099.1:3737031-3750314 GCF_000317375.1 Microtus ochrogaster
TATTCACTGTTTATATTGACTGCCCTTTTAGAGCCCCTTTTGAGATAAAAAAATGTACTTTTTATGAATAAAAAAGAAATTCCACCCCCCCCCCCCATACACACAAGACACTGATCATTAGGTAGGTAATCCTATCTCTTTATGGAAGGGAAGAGGGCGAGTCCTGCAAGGGTACTGGGCAGGGCTCCAGGTGTTAGACAGGACAAAGCTTTATGAAACCCACTGCCAGTGCTGTACCAACGCTACCACCTGAGGGAAAAGGAACATATTCTGCCCTGCCAGGCTTCCTGATGACCTTGGCTGGGCCAAGGAGGCTGCAGGGAGGAGGCTGCTAGGCAGTAGGAGGAGGAACATTGAGCCAATGCAGTCCTCATTCTCTGTACCGTGGGGGAAAGGAACACTGAGAGCATATAATCAGATGGGCTTGAGTGACAATGAAATTGAGAGAGACATGCTCTCCTATCTGCCTTCCAAAAGAGATGAAGAACCATATCACAAATCTGAGAAGGGAAAGGGTAGGATGAACTCAGCCCTGGGAGTTACTGAGGGTCAATAGTTAGAGACAATACAACTGAGGCTGAGAGGGGCCACCATGGGAGACACTACAATTATTTGACTGAGTTCTCTGCTGCAAAGCCTATGTGCTTCTGCATATAGCTGGCTTCCTCCCAACAAACAGAACAAACACTAGAAGAAAACACAGAAGGTCTTCGTGGGCAGGAGAATGATCAGAGGACCATGATTCTTCCCATGTCTACCACCCCCTCCATCCACTGAATTGTGCTCAAGAGCATAGTGTGTGCAGTCTGGGGACCATGCCACTATTGCTACAGTCATCAGAGAACAGGCACAACACACTAGAGGAGCAAGCTGCCCTGGTAGATGCTGGGTGGGCTTCAGCAAGGGACTGGTTTGAGAGAAGCTGAAAAGGAACACACAGCAGCAGGAATGCATGAGTCTGATAAACACACATACCCCAATCTCGCCTTTCCTTCTCCAGGAATCCTGGTTAGGAGAGTGGGGACCAATGCCCTGACAGCCCAAGCATCCATCCAGATCCCTGGAAGAATTCTTTTACCATCCAACCTATAGTGAAGAAGTGATAGCACAAGGTGATGGCCAGGGACTTAGCTAAAAGCTGTCTGATCAAGACTTCAAGTAGAAGTCTTGATGGAGTTTTTCAAGTTTGGATAACTCACCAAGGTCATCAGTGACTTAGTAGAAATATGAAGAAACAGGGACCAACAGGTTATTAGAAGGTGGAGTACAAGGACCAACAGATGCACAATTACAAAAAAAATCCTCAGGCCGAATTTAGTCCACCTAGAATGCCACTCACGGAGTGGACACTGGGTCCTGATCCTAGTCCAAACTGAGCACTTCATAACTGTATATGGAGATGAACATGCAGGAAGTGTGGGAAGCTTTTGTCAATGGCAAGGAGTCTGAGGAGTCAGCAGGCATCAGCTCCCTTAGGAGGATCTTGTGGGCATGCTGCTGTTGACAACAGAGAAATCTCTGGATGACGGAGATGGTGCCCACAACACACTGACTCCAGGAAGGTGTGTTCCTCCTCTGAGGGCTGAGGGAAAACAAAGGCAGGGGATGTGAATGCTCCTGTCACTTCACCATCTCTGTACCATAGAGCTCCAGGCAGGGAGATGGGACATGTAAGGATGGCCACTGATGACTCAACTTGTTACAGGGGAGTAGAAAGAGCTGAGTGGGCACCCAGAACGATCTACCCTTTTGCATGGAATAGCCAGTCTGTACTTAGGGAGTCAATGTTAGCTCTTGGAAGGTAGAACACCACATGGCCTGGAGATAAGATTTCTCCCTATGGTTTGGAGACTACATCTGGGATACTTATCTCTAAATCTCCATCCTTCTGTGACATCTACTCTGGTCCCCTGAGGACTAGATGTCAGGGCCAGAGACGGGGTTCACCAGCCTCCAGTCCAGCAGGTCCTGCTGTCAGGCCTTTGGGAATCTAGCGCAGACAAGAGCCTCCAGAGCTGGTGCTGGGTAAGCAACATTCACTGACAGCACCCAGCACTGAGGGATTCTTCATTGACACTTTGTCCCTAGAGAAACAGCATGGGCACACCACAGGGCTGCATTGGATGGCCTGGCTCCTCCCATGCCAGGGGCAGTTGCAGCCTCTGCCAAGCTTTCCCCAAAGACTAGAAATGGGGAGGTGACACAACCCAGGGAAACAATCTAACAGCAACAATGCTAAGCAGTCACCTCTCTACTGATTAAAAAAGGAGAAAAAAGATTGGACTGTAATAACATTTAATCCCCAGAAGCTAATCTAAATGCAACACTCAAAAGAAAACAAAAGTGGCACAAAAGAGATGCGCCCAGCCCCTGCCTTCAGGGATACTGGCTTTATTCCCACAGTGAGCACATTAATAGAGCTGGGGATGAAATGCCATTTCTGTCTTTGTAAGGGGAGGGGATTACCAAACTGTTGTCTCTAAGCTCAATTTTAAGTCATGGATCTCTGAACATGAAGAAAGCCTGGAATTGAGGTAGCACTTCCCAGAAGCCCATGGCCAGTGCTACCAGGTGGTGTTGGCTCGACAAGTATGGGCTCCAGGCCCTTAGAACACACATAGTAAAGACATGTCATCTTATAGTCCTCAGACTTGCTCCTCTCCCTTCCCTGCTCAGATGCTGGTAGCCTGCAACACAGGAGGTTACAGCACACAAACAGGCCCGGTCAGGAGTCCCACCTTTCACCTGCATCTGTGCTGCATGGAGCCCTCTCCAACTCTCAGCTGTGCAGCTGTTGTCACTGTCTCCCACACTGTCTTGTTTTGCTTCCTTTATAGCACTTTGTCTCATTCAGTTCCAGCTCTCCAAGAAATGCAGGCCTGCTCACCCTTCCCATATCATTCTGCATGTTCCTTCACACACTGTGTTTTTGTCTCATTCACTGCTGACAGTTTTGCTGCCTGGGAGTAGGAGCCTTGGGTCCTGTCATTCTCTGTCCCTGGAACACTGCAATCTGTGGCTGAGGAATGGGTGAGTCATTCCAGCTGGCAGCACTGAGCCCTGTCTCTGCTCTCAACACTATCACTTCGTCCTCCCCAAGGCTGCCAGTTATCTTTCTAAAGCACAAACCCAATCCTATCAATTCCCCCACTTAAAGCTTTTTTTTATGACTTGCTGCAGCCTGCAGAACAAGTTCCAAATGGCTTTTGTGCACTGCTGGTCTTGTGTCCAGAACTAGCCTCAATTCTCAGCTTTGCACAGTAAAAACAGTTAGCCCAGGCCTGCCTTCCTCACACTTCACCAGAATCTTCCCATAGGTTCCTGTTCACCCCAGTGCCTGAGCACAGAGTTGCCTGCTTCATCTCTCTAGGCTGCCTGGTGAAGCTCACTGAACTCGGATGATCCACAGAGTTTGGTTCACGGCACTATCCAACAGTTCAGGTAGAGACAGGCATGTCAAAGTCTCTGTTCCAGGGAGCCTCACTTACATTTCATAGCTTCCATAGCTCCAAATGGCCACTGTGTCCCCGAGAGTACCTTGAGTGCTTGAAATGTTTTTTGGTTACAAAGATGAAGTAACAAAGCTCCTACCAGCAAGAAGCCTGAAGTCTGCAGACTGCGATGACTAGGTATGGATGAAAAGCCATTCATAGGGGCAGTGGAAGTATCCTACCTCAGGTTCTATGGGCACGGTGCAGATTGGACTAGATAGTGTGGAGGCAGGGGCATTGCCAAGATGCTTTGCGGAGACCTGGTTGAGACAAGAGCAGTGAATGCTGTGTGGGAAGAGGGTGTGCATAGGCAGGGCTGCCTGGCATCAGAGGCAGCAAGGACCACATCTCATCCTTATCTGAGGAAGGAGGCCTGCACCAGGTCAGAGGTGACATCACTCACCCTTGGGTTTAGGGAGAAAGGATGATGAAAATAAGAAGGGGAGGAAGTTTCCAGACAAATACAGCAGCCCCCCCCCCCCCCCCCCAGGTTCCTTCTGCCAATGGTGGGCCCAGGGACCAGAACCCAAGCTATGTATTAGTCCCATATAGTGCCACAGTAAACTACGTGGCAGCTCTTTCTGGGAGATGTATGTTGATGGTTCACCAGAGAAGGAGAGGCACTGGATAACACGAGCCACACCCTGAGTACACCCCACACTACTACTTCTCCTTAAAAACTTCTGGTAGAAGACGGAGGTTTGACATTACGAAGGCTGCAAGTCATGAAGTTCTTTCCTAGATCTCACTTGAGTTTTCATAGCTGCAGTTTCAGGTCTCTGGCTTTGCTATTTCTCAGATAAGATTTGTTACTCCAAGGAGTGCCAGAGGGCCTGCTGTTAGCTTTTTCTAAAGCCACACGCTAGACCTGACTTTCCTGTGAGGCACCCAGTCCTTCCCTGTGGGGTCTCTCAGTGTCTTCAGCCAGGGCCTGCATGATCTAAGTCCTAATCACTTAGGCTGACATGACACAGCAGAACACAAAACTGCTGGCAATTCCTACATTTCATTTGCTCTCTTTGTCTTAACTGTCCCCAGCCCTGCATTCTTGGGTGTTGGCTTTGGTCACTGAGGTCCTCAACCCCTGGAAAGACTCCCTGCGCTCCATAACAGCTGCACCCCAATGAGCTTGTCTGTGTCTCACAGGTCCACGATGGGTGTTTTTTTCTTTCCCTGATAAAAACAGAGATAGGTCTGTGAAGCAAAGGACACGGTCAACAAGACAAAATGACAGCCTACAGAATGGGAAAAGATCTTCACTAACCCCGTATCAGACAGAGGTCTGATCTCCAAAATATACAAAAAAATTCAAGAAATTGGTCATCAGAAGAACAAATAATTCAATAAAAAAATGGCCATATCAGACAGAGGTCTGATCTCCAAAATATACAAAGAATTCAAGAAATTGGTCATCAAAAGAACAAATAATTCAATAAAAAAAAAATGAAGCACAGACCTAAACAGAGAACTCTCAACAGAGGAATCTAAAATGACTGAAAGACAATTAAGGAAATGCTCAACATCCTTAGTCATCAGAGAAATGCAAATCAAAACAACTCTGAGATTCCATCTAACACCTGTAAGAATGGCCAAGATCAAAAACACTGATGACAACTTATGCTGGAGAGGTTGTGGGGAAAAGGGAACACTTCTGCCTTGCTGGTGGGAATGCAAGCTGGTACAACCCCTTTGGATGTTAGTGTGGCAATTTCTCAGAAAATTAGGAAACAACCTTCCTCATGACCCAATAATACCACTTTGGGGTATATATCCAAAGGATACTCAATTGTGCCACAAGGACATGTGCTCAACTGTGTTCATAGCAGCATTGTTTGTCATAGCCAGAACCTGGAAACAACCTAAATGCCTCTTGACAGAAGAATGGATAAGGAAAATGTGGTATATTTACACAATGGAGTACTACACGGCAGAAAAAAATAATGACATCTTGAATTTTGCAGGAAAATGGATGGAGCTAGAAAACATCATTTTGAGTGAGGTAACCCAGACACAGAAAGACAATTATCACATGTACTCACTAATAAGTGGTTTTTAAACATAAAGCAAAGAAAACCAGCCCACAAATCACAATCCCAGAGAACTTAGACAACAATGAGGACACTAAGAGAGACTTACATAGAGCTAATCTACATGGGAAGTAGAAAAAGACAAGCTTTCCTGAGCAAATTGGGAGCATGGGGACCTTGGGAGAAGGTTGAAGGGGAGGGAGAAACAGGGAGGGGAGCAGAGAAAAATGTGGTGTTCAATAAAAATCAATAAAAAAGAAAACAGAGATAGGGCCTAGGTCTGAGGAGAGCAGGTCTAGCCCTTTGCAGAGGCTAGTCTTCTGTCAAGAGGAGAGCAGCCCTAATCTTTACTCCCCCACACTGCAATTCCCTTTAGTAATCTTCTAAGTTTTAATTATACAAGCTACTTACAAATACACATTGTTTAAAAATGATCACTTCAGACAATGGTAGTCTCATTTGGCACTGTCAAAAACCCTGAGCTCCTCTGAAGTGGCCATGGTCAGCGCTGGTTTCTACTAGGCTTTTCCCTGCCTCTCTATATCATGGGCCACACCCCCATGAGGAGAGCATCAGGTGCCATGTGGCAGTTGGGCACAGAAACAGTAGCCAGGGTCTGTCTTCTGTGCCTACCCACTTCACTATGGCTCACTCTCTATGGCATCTGCTATCCAGAGTCAATAGTTGAGGAGCTTCTACAGCTGCAGGGAGCTGCTCTGCTGTTTTACGCCTACCAACAACTGCAGTGCTCCATCCACAGCTGGGTATGCCCAAAGTACTGCTGGGGCAGGCTCTTCAAGGACAGCTGCTGGGTGCCAGCCTCCCTCCCCTGGCCCTTGTGGCTCCAGATTCAGTTGTGACCACACCCTGTGTATGAAGGGCAGGGTGTGCTTGCTAATATGTGAGCTAGCACCAACAGTGCATGTGGGTCACACACTTTGCTAGAGGCTTAACAAGCATCCTATGCTGTCTAAACACCCTGCAGAACTATGCCTCAGTAGTTCCGCTATCTGACACAGGCTGTACCTTAAGTTGTGATCGGCATAAGCACTTGACTGACCTCAAAGCAGGGTGTGACCCTGCTGTCTGTGGCAGAGGCTCCCACAGAGAAGTATGTTTTCACTCCCAACCCTGCCTGCCACCCTGGAACATTGGTTCCCTCACCTACTACTTGGTACACTTCTACCATGCCATGTTTTGGGCTGGGCTGTGGGGACATAGAGCAGTGTGATACTAGATGAGCTCTGGATGACAGGACAGCAAACAGAAAAGGGGCTTAAACAAGCATGGTCTAGACAGAAAACAGAGGACATGCTATACAGAAAGCAGGTTGTACAAGGACATACAACCCAACAGTGTTCTGAAAGCAGGAGCCAAACACAGTCTCAGATTCGCAATTCTGTCCTTAGAATTCATCTGACCCAGGAGTGGCAAAAGGGTTTCAGTTCAAATGCTTATCTAACTGCTGTTATTAGGCACAGGAGGGCAATGCTGAAAGTAGCCTGGGGACCACATTCAGGTTTGGTGAGTGTATACTGGGGTCTACTTGAGATGTCTACCCCACTGCTGACTGGAGCAGCTGAGCATCCAACCTTTTACCTATACACACCATGCTTTAGACATAATTCTTTTTCAAGGCTCTTCCTTCCCCCAAGAGCCATCACTTTGCAGTGGCATGGGAGTAATGTCCTGCAGCTTAGAAAAGCTCAAGTGCATGCACATGTGTATACTCTTCCTCCCTCCCTTCCCCCCATCTGATGGCACTAAGGCAGCCAGCCAGTCTATGTATTAGTAAGCAATTTGTCCCTGCCTTGAGGTAGAGTTGGGGAAGCCAAGTGAAGAAGCATGGAAAACTGCCTCCCTGGCCACCCTGTGATCATCACAGTGGTCTCTGTAAGAATTTGCACAGGAAGATACAAGGCTTGTCTCAGTTTCTATACCAGGACACTATATCTGAGAGACCAATTAACCTACCATAGCCACCTTGTCTTTCTGCATGGATACCAGCCTGAAGAAAAGCCTGAGAAAAAGATGGCAGACAGGGTATCACAAAGCACCTGTGTCATGGTGTTCACTCACTGGATGCACTGGTCCACCTCTGAGGATCCTTGGTTTGTAGATGAAGTTATAGCTAAGGTAACTAAACAAGGGATTGAGTCACTGGCATGGCATGAGTTCAGATGGAGCTGAATGCTACCTGCATTAAGAATGTTGAAAGAATACCACTTTATTTGGTGTTCTAATCATTCTGTCATCAGCTCACTAAATAGATGCAAGCTGAGGGACTCAGTTTGTAGGCAGTTTATAGGTGGAGGAAGGTCACCCATTACAGTCTGTATTGCAATTCCTGTCTTCTAGGGAGGCTGGCAGCTCAATCAGCAAGTTCCAAGGGACTTTAGTCAGAGATCCTGGGCAAAATCCTAGGAGCACAATGATTCAGTTTCTGGAGACAGTTTACAACTCTCTTCCTCTTGGCCTGGTTGTTCTAGACTCTCTAAGGCTGGCTCTTTGTGCTCCAGAAGGACAGTATAAGCTTCCTGACAATGAGAAGCCAAGGCAGGCTGTGAATGAATCCCACTGGGAGAGGACTAAAGGTTGTCATAAAAAATAGATGTGACACAATAAATGCAGGATGTTCCCTGGGGTCTTAATCTCTTCCTTCAGAAAGCCAGAGCAATCCACCCACGGTGCATGAATGAGGTGGAAGGGCATACACACACTTTGGGTGTTCATATTTACGCCAACAACTCAATTCTTCCAAAGCAAAAGTCCCCAAATGGTAACTGTCAGCCTCACCAAGAAGAGTCTTCAACTGACCCAGAGGCCAGAGTCATCAGGACCTGACTCAGGCCTCTGGAGATAATAGGAGGTTTCTAGGACCATCCCCCTGTGCTGCTGGAGTAGTACTGCCAAATTTGCTTTAAGACTTCCTGTTTTTTGAACTTGCAAGGCCTTTCTCTGCCTGCTGAGTACAGCCATTCCCCAGAGGCTGTCAGCTCTGCCTCAGCAGCAGTGAAGCAATAGAGGGAGACCCACATTCCCTTGCCATAAAAGCCAATCCTTGCAGGTGTCTAAGTACCAAGGAAACCAGGATGAACAGGCCAGGACCTGAGAAGGGAGCCACACAGAGATGGATGCGCATTCTTGGGCCACTTTCCCATAGCATTTCTATCAGCTCATGGCTTCAGCGAAGGTCAGGAGGTCAGTAGGGTGATCTCATGGGGACTCAGAGAGACAGCACTCCTTGTGAGACAGCCATACAACTAGCTCAAGGCCTAGGTGGGAGGCTAGAAACACGCAGTTTTTTTTTTCTTTAAAACACTTATAAATTCCTGAGATACTTAAAATAAGAGGCTAAGAAGCTCATGGAAAGGCCGCAGAAGGGCCAAGGGTGTTTCTAGAAGGCTCCCACAACTGAGAAAACTAAAACCACGGTTCAGAGTTTTAAGAAGGAAACATTCTGGAGAGCCACACCCTGGGAATAGGGTGACTCACCTGACCGTCAGGAAGACTATTCAAGCTTAGTTGAGTCAGCTCAGTCCCTGAGAATAAAAAGACCTGCTTCATTCAAGCAGCCACCAAAGACATCTCTGAAAAAGAACCACAACCAAAGCGTCTATGGTCTTGACATGCAATTGAGAAGCACCAGGAACACAAAGAAACGGTCTAAGATGGAGAAGGGTAGCAGAAGCAGACCTCAGATGGGTTCGAAATAAACATAGCTAACATAACCAAGAAAAGACACACCAAAGGGCAGATGCTCATCAGACTGGACAGCCTTTAAGAGGGGCATCAATAACTGGGGAAAATGTGATAATTGATTCAGAGCTCAGTCAGAGGCAAACTTGCCCCCATGAAGAAAGGGCCAGTGAATCCAAGTTCAATTGGAACACCAGGCTAAAGCAATGAGATCTTAATAGATAGTGAAAGCAGAAAAGCAAAAACAAAACTAAGAGACACATGCAGCGGTAATCCACATCTGGAAGCCTAGAGAGGAGAAGGTAAGGCAGCAGAGAAGGATATTTGCCTAGAGAATGCCAGAAAATGCCTAAGACTGACATTGGTGCTAAAATCTGAGACATGAACCACCAAAAAAGAAAAAGGAAGAAAATCCATGCCTAAATATGCCTTGTTAAAAGTGCTAAAAGTCAAAGACAGAGACATCTTAAAAGAATCTCAGTATAATGATGGTAGCATCAATATCAACAGAAGAAGACGTCAACATAAAAATCTCCTAAGAGATGAAAATGACTGCTGATCCCATCTCAGTGACAATGGAGTAGAGATGCCCTAGACAAATATGAATAGAAAGGTTTTTATTAGGAAATTACACTAAGAGAAACACTAAAGGAAGTTTTGTTTTTCTGTGTGTGTAGGGGGGTGTCTCACTTTGTAGCCCAGGCTGTCCTCAAACTCATGTTCCACCTACCTCAGCTTCCAATCACTGGGGTTACACGTGTGACCATCAGGCCTGCACCCTCAGTTCTTGAGTCAGAAGGACGTGACCGCAAAGAAACAATGCGTAAGTCTAGTCAGCAGCGACAGCAGTGACAGCATGCGACCTAGAACTTTACCCAGTGAATGAGTGTGGGACATGTCCATTGCAGAATTCCCTTTTAACTGCACACAGACCGCATCAGCTAGTCCTCTCCTTTTTCTGACTAGCTAAAACTGGCACTTAGAGCGCATTCTTTTCTTACCCACCTCACTTTCCCTTCACCCTCAGCAGGTAGGTTTTGGTTCTTTACCTAGAGGGGTGACTCATATCTCATTCCTGAAGTGTCTGGGTCATTTATCATCCTTCCTGGATTGGGTTGTTATGGTTTCCTACTGACCTTAATCATAAGGCATGGAAACACTAAGAGGTACCTTAAAGGACTCCTGCCTCCAGGCACATTTTCCTTACCTCCACTGAGGAGAAACAGTTCAATTTCTCCTTTGGTGGTCTGGAACACTCATCCTTGCTAACAGTAAAGTTGTAAAGGACAATCACGAGCCCAAAGTGGCCAGGGAAATCTAAGCTTCCAATTCAATGGGATTGTTGTACCGTCTAGCAGAAACACTCCCTGCTATGGAATCAAAAATTCTTTCCCAGAAGAACAAAAGGTCGTAGAAACAAGAAGTAGAGATGTGAATGCTAGTTCTCAATTAATTTTTTCCAGTTCAGGAGCCTTGCCATGATGATGGTGCTGCCCACATTTGGGGCAAGTCTCCCTCGTCAGGCAGATCTCTCTGCAAACACACTCAAAGACACACACACACAGAGGCGTCTCCTACGTGACTCCAAATCCAGTTGAGCTGACAGTGAAGAGTAACCATGGAGGGCTACCAAAACAGATCATATACTGGATCATAAATCAAGCTTCCAAACATTTTCAGTTTCCTGCTCTCAAGTCACTAATTACCAAACTAAATTAGAGAACAATCACACCAAAAGCAGAAAATCCTCCAATGTTTAGAAAATCATCAATACATTTCTTCAACAGAAGAAATCAGAATTAAAAGTAGAAAAAATGAATTGTAATGAAAATATATCAGCCCAGAACTTAAATGCTGTAGCAAAGCTATAGGCTCAAAAGAGTTTATAGGCATGACCGGAGATAAAAGAAAGGAAATAAAGCTGGGTGTGGACATTATCCACTGTTTATCCACAGTGAACTGTTCTGAAGAAATGTGTTGTTAGCAACATCATGTGAACAGAAGAGAGGCTTATTATTGATCCCTTAAATCAGCTAAATAAAGCGATACAAACCTAGATGGCATGTGTCAGTCACTGGGTGTGGTCCCCTGATGCAACTGAAACATTGTACCCGTAAGATGTTGGAAGCCACTGTCCATGTCACACAGCAGACTATTAATGTGGAATGAGCACATGCTAAAATAATGACCAAGAGTAGTCTGGTATATTGAGTACTAAACCAGCAGCATGGCCACATGTGATCACCAAGCATGGTATGCGGCACACAACTGCATGTGCTGTTGTTTTACAGCACTGGCTGCTGGAGGTCTGTGTGCACAGATCACCAGACAGATGTGAATGCTGTGGAAGTGTTCAGCCCCACTGCGATCTTCTGGGGCTACCACCCATGCAGTAAATTGCACATGGAAGCACTTTGCATTTTTTTTTAAAGATTTATTTATTATTTTATTTTGTATATGGTATTCTGTCTGCATTTACCCATGCTGGCCAGAAGAGGGCACCATATCTCATTATAGATGGTTATGAGCCATGGTGTGGTTGCTGGGAATTGAACTTAGGACCTCTGGAAGAACAGCCAATGCTCTTAACCTCTGAGCCATCTCTCCAGCCCACACTTTGCATTCTTACAACAAAACTAAAATATGTAATGTCAACATGGTCCCTGCTTACTTCTAGGAACTTCATCTGTGTCTCTCTTCCTGCTCATTACTCTGGCCACACTGACCGTCTTTCAGTTCCTTAAGGGAACCACATGACTTCTTGTCTCGGGGCTTTTGCACTTGCTAAAACTAGCTTCCCCTTCCTTTCTGGCAGCTTCTCAGCTGGGAGGAGTGAGTTCAAATGTCATTTCCTCTGCAAAGTCCAGCCTAGGTCAGGTTCCTTGGCTGGGCATTTCAAACTCATTCTCCCCATCTTTCACAGTACTAGTGGACCACAGTGAACATTTGTCTGGGAAGTAGCTTTCTCTGAAATCCAGTGGAAGATACTGTCTTCCGTATCTCAAATGTCAGTAGGCTCTTCCTGGCAGAGGCAGAAGCTGCCCCGTTCCTAGCTAAAACCTCAATTCTAGCATGCCTTCAGGAACAAGACCTACGCCACGTGTGGCAAGTGAACAAATAAAAACAATGACAGAGTTTACCATCTCAGTAATCATTCGGTTTACTCAGAACTGTTAGCAATGCTCCACTGTCTTGGAAGGAAACTCCCACCGTTTCTGCCACCAGCAGCTGGCATTCATTCCTGTGACATTTACAATGCAATTTGCAATCATTTGCTAATCCGAAAAATCTCACAAACATTTTTTCCTTTGATATTTAAGGAAAATACTTTCTAACTTTGCACTGTTTACTACATGAGGGAAAAGACAGTATTCTGGAAACTCTATCAAATCCTTCTCCACCGAGCAAGTGCTGTGAAGTGACTCAGTGGCTGCCGTTATTAACATCTCTTAGTACTGACTGGAGCTGAGATTCACAGACGCTCACAAACAACATCTACTTCTTAAACACGGTCCTGAAGGCTGGAGAGCATGCAGTTCAATGTAGGAGCTCCACAGCCCTGCTTCATGAACAGCGCTTTCTTCCTGTGTCTTCTCAGGGTAGGAGGGACAAGGCGATGCCCTGGTGTCCCATTCATATGGACACTGGTCCCACTGAGAAGACTCAACATGCATGACCCAATCATCTTTCAGAGACCCAGCATGGTTTCTGAAGAATGCTAACTTAGCCTCTAGCCAAAGGCCATGCTGCTACCACCACAACCAGCTGACAACATCCCATAGGTTCCTTCTGTACAGTCTTGCTGCACCATCATATAGAGTATTACAGTGTATCCTATTTGGAGGTGGGGAAATGGCGGCCTCACAGAGATCTTAGAAGGACAGCAGAAGGGCTAAAGAGATGCTCCATGGTTAAGAGCATGTAATGTTCTTGAAAAGGACCTGAGTTGGGTTCCTGGCACTGATGCTGGGTAACTAACAGTTGTCTGTCTGTCTGTCTATTTGTCTCTCTCTCTCTCTCTCTCTCTCTCTCTCTCTCTCTCTCTCTCTCTCTCTCTCTCTCTCTC
>NW_004949099.1:3750414-3766156 GCF_000317375.1 Microtus ochrogaster
TCTCTCTCTCACACACACACACACACACACACACTTAAAAATAATAAAATAGGTCAGGCAGTGGTGGCGCATGCCTTTAATCCCAGCACTTGGGAGGTAGAGGCAGATGGATCTGGTTTACAAGAGCTAGTTCCAGGACAGGCTCTAAAAGTACAGCAAAATCCTGTCTCGAAAAACCAATAATGATAGTAATAATAATAATAAATAGATTTTAAGAAAAAAAGACATCAGAGACACAGACATAAAGGAAGGACAGAGCTCTGAAGCAGTTCGAGTTAAGCTTTAACCCCAACAATATCTACTGTGTTGGTCAGATCAGCTTAACAGAGGGAAAAGGAAAAGTCTACTTGGCTTATAGATTTAGAAGCTTTAGTACATGGTCATTTGATATTGATGCTTTGGACCTGTGACAACAACGCAATAGACCATGCTGAGAACTTGTGGTAGAAGAGATCTGCTCACCTCACAGTAGCTGGGAAGCAAGGAGTAAAGGATGAGGGCCAATATCCCCTTTAAGACTATGTCTTAATGGTCTAACTCCCCTTTTCGAGGTTGTATCTTTTTAGGGTTCTACCATCTACCCAATGGCTGGTTCGTGTCTATAAGACCCATGACTTTGGGTAGGTGGCATAGGTAAGATACAAACTGAGGTCTCAGGTAAAGTAAGGGTCCTTGCAACCTTTTCCAGCTTCTTCTCCAAGTGTACACTGACAGCAGCAATAGCACACTAGAGAACCAAACTGAAAGGGGCAAAGCCATATACTATTCAATATAGGCTCAGCAAGCTGCAGTGGTCATCCAGGCATGCTACAAATATACACAAGACCACCGACTTTCACCTGGTAAAATCCATACTGCTCCATTTCTGCCTTGTAGGGGTGGCCTGTAACAATTAAGTCAGGCTCACAAAGGCATGTGACAGGGCACCAGTTAATCAGCTTCACCTTCCTGCAGGTGGAGAGGCCCCTCATAGAGTCAGGATTTGTACTGCTGCAGTGGCTGTCATCTGGCTCCTCTTCCCCCTCCCTGGTCTGATGTGAGACATTCACAATATTGCATGGAAGCTAGTGTTCAAGAAGAGCTGAAATGGGTTTTGCTGTCCCTCCATTAAGGGAGGGACACCTATAGGCAGATGACACACACCTACAGGACATCTAAATGTCCTGTGTCATTCAGGGAACATGCAATGCTCAGGCCTGCGAGGGTGATGGGGAAGGAGAAACACACCAATGGCTGTGTACCCATACCTTTCCTTGTCTCCTTCTATCTGATGGGAAAGCCCTGTCCTTCCGAATTTCCATATTCCCATTGTCACTCTAGAACTTAAAATTTCGAGGCTGTTATTTTCTGTCCCCAAACTGTTTCTTTCTTGGTGCTGCCTGCCAGTACTCGCCTAGCTGCAAGTGTTTCACACATGGGAACAGAAGCCCAATACTGTTCCTTATGCCATTCCACCAAACCCTCCAGTCGGTTCTGACTGTACATCAGTCCCATCCTATTCTCCTGGCTCTTCACATGTACACTATGAATATGTATTACTCTCACTGGCTTTATTAAGAGCTGACAGCCTATAGTTAGACTGGATTTTCAGGGAGAGAGAATGCTGGAAGGAGGAAGTGTGGAGTCATGAGATTCTCAGAAGTCTTGAGGAGATTCAAAGGAAGCAGATGAATGTGCTGCACTGAAATAAGGTGCTGAGCCACATGGTAGACTATATTAAAAAAAATGGGTTAATTTAAATTGTAAGAGCTAGCTAATAACAAGCCTGAGTTATTGGCTGAGCATTTATAATTAATAATGAGTTTCTGTGTGGTTATTTAGAGGGCCAGTTGATAGGACAGAGCTGACAGGGGCCCCACGAAAAACTCCACCTACAAATGGTGCCCAAGATGGGACAATGTATATCCACATAAAAATCTGAGAAAGCTTAAAAGAAGATTCCAAACAAGTAAAAAACAGAAACAAATCTGGCTTCTTGATAACTGCCTTCCCTCAGGTGCTAGCGGCAATCAGAGGTGTGGCACTTTTAAGATGCCCTGCTACCGAACAATTAAATGGGGTTCATGAAGAGTAGGCAGTACACTACTCGGTGGTAGCATGGATCTAAAATCCAGAGTTGGGGCAGCAAACATGGCTCCCTGGTACCTCTGCCATGAGGCTAGACTCAGGCAACTGAAGGAGAGGAGCCAGTCATTTCAGTTTTGCTCATACAGACAAAAAAGATTACAGATACACCATAAAGACAGATCCAGAAGAAAGAAACTTCTAAACACTTACAGTGTGTTTAAAAATATAGACTTTGGAGAAAAAGGAGAAACGATATATACAGATGTAGAATAAAAAATAGTTTAAAAATAATAAAGTCCTCAAAAAGGAAAAACAATAATAAACCATGTAAAGACTGGAAATACACAGAGTCTGGATCCTGTATGTTACTGTGTGTTCTTTAAAATTTTTAACTGCTGATGAATGAGTGATAGTTGCTAAGAGACATTGGATTATGAAAGCTGCCAGATTAAACCAACCTACATATTTTAAGAATATCTTGATTTCAAAATGGGAGTCAAAAGGTGTGTTGCTTTGAGTAGGAGGTTATGCTTTTATTTTTACAGGAAATGAGTGGCTGTAGATTCATTTTAGGTTGATATGGACCAGGTGTGATAGAGGAAGATCCCCTAAAAATTCTGGCTATAAACATAAAGAAATAAACCTAGAAAAACTACAAAACAGGTTTTATACCAAAACATAAAACAAAATAATCATCTTTGGCTAACTTGTATACAACACACATCTATACTTATATTAATACAGATATGTATGTTACCTTCAAAAGTTTATGTATTTTCAGAGTAAGGGGACCAAGGTGATCCAGCATCTCAAAATGCCTCTGTTGTAGTTTCCTAAGAGTTCTGCATCCAGAACAGCTTCAAGGCTGCTGGCTGGGATGGCCCAGTCTCTCAAACTACTCTAGCCAAGACTTAACCATTATCCTAAATTTTCTCAGGGTCTCCAAAGATGCTAATGTCCCACACAACAGGAAGCATTCTAGAAAAACAATGTCCAATTCCCAAAAGATTGGTTATGGATGTTTGTCATTATTTAAAAGGTTGGTTACAAGTTGTTATTGGTCATAGTAAAACAAAACAAAAAAAAGAAGGTAAACAAAAGTGTTAAATTCAAAGACCTCTTTCTTTTTTAATTAATTAATTTATTAAAGATTTCTGCCTCCTCCCTGCCACCGCCTCCCATTTCCCTCCCCCTCCCCCAATTAAGTCCCCCTCCCTTATCATCCCGAAGAGCAATCAGGGTTCCCTGACCTGTGGGAAGTCCAAGGACCACCCACCTCCTTCCAGGTCTAGTTAGGTGAGCATCCAAACTGCCTAGGCTCCCACAAAGCCAGTACGAAGGAAAAATAGGGTATATGATATAAAAATGATGAGATAAAAGGGTAGATTACTGAATCTGCTTTAATCCAAAAAACAGCAGCTATTAATCTAAAAATATTTTACATTGATATAGATTTTGGTTTAGTGATACAAAGTTAAAGTTAATTTTGTTATACTATATGTATGCTTCTACTCTTGTTTGGGGCACTGTGCTGATGCAGCTCTTAAAACTGTACTGTATAATTAAGAAGTCAGGTTGGTAGTTAGTCAACTACAATAATCCAATTTGTAGTCATATTAGGTATGTTTTCAATTGCTGACAGTATACTGTCCAAACTGGACCAGCAGGACACAAAAAAGTTGACTGTCACACTTTGCCAAAACAAGGTAGGAAAGTCCTTCAAAATTCCTTGCTTCTCAAAATGTCTGTCAAATATACTAGGCCTGTAGACCAAAGCTGGATGCCCCAACACTACAGAAGAACTTTGGGTGACTGTCCAGTTAGTCAGATGTCCCTGTCATTAGGTAATATTAGACCCTTCTGGGGTTTTTGATGGAGTTAAGGACTAAATAATTAGACTTAAAGTTTTCCTTAGTTATGATAAAAGGTAAATTAGGTATAAAACTTTAGACTCACAAAGATAAGATAAATAAGAGAATATTTTTCCTAATTTTGCCAAATACAAATTGGCTAGATATTGTAACTGTAATTCTTACTTCATAACTTTTTGTTACATACAGTTTTACTATGTTAAAGTTAAAACCTTTCTTTATAGTTAGACAAAAGGGGAAATGCTGTGGAATAATCTTTTTGTACACCATGAATATATATTACTCCCATTAGCTAATAAAGAGGTGATGGCCTTTAGGTAGGAAGGATTTTTGGGGAGAGAGGACGCTGGGAGTAGGAAGGGCCAGAGTCATGAGAGTTTCAGGAGTCATGAGGAGGTACAGAGGAAGAAGGAGATGAACATGCTGAATTGAGATAAGGTACCAAGCCATGTGGTAGAATATAAATAAAATATGGGTTAATTTAATTTGTAAGACCTGGTTAGTTACAGGCCAAGCATTTCTAATTAATAGTAAGTCTCTGTGTGACTATTTGGGGAGCTGGCTGGTGGGACGGTGCTGACCGACAGTCTCGATGAAAAACTCTGCCTACAGTTATTTACAGCATTTTCACCAGTGCTTTGTCACCTCATAGCTACCCCACCCCCCATGATACCGTCTTCTCATGTTGCCAGATCAACAACCATTTTGTACCATGATGGGCTTTCCTGGTGACTCACCCAATTTTCTAGGAGAGAGACTGCCAAGGGAGTAGTGTAGGAGTTCACTGGAGAATTCTAGTCCTCTGGCCTAGAGACCATCTTCACACTTTAGTACGGCTTTCCCTCCCCAGAGATCTGCACTCAAATGATTCATGAACAGGCCCACATCTCTCTGTTTCTAATGTCCTGGTTCAGGGTGTTCATGGAAAGCTCAGGAGCATGGCTAATGGGGTAGAGAGCACTAGCTTATTTGGAAACACAGCATGGAGTTGCCTAGGTTAGAAGAGCAGTGGGTGTTCCAGCAGGAGCAGGAAGCTCCCACAGGGGACATGCTGAGAGCCCCACCCCACCCCTCACAAAGTAGATGGTCAGGATGACTGCTCATCCCCCTCCCCAGTTCCCTTGGAGCCTGTTCACTGCTGCTTGCCTAGCTAGATAACAAAGCAGCTGCTGCTCCAGAGAAAGATAGTGGCTGCAGCACACTGCAACGTGCCAGGGAGCTGGGAAGAGCCCTGTGCTAAGCTGGGCAATTACTGATGGCCAATGGCTAGCTTCAACCCAGCTGAGGGGGCTGAGGAACAGATGGTTGTCTCGTTATTAGAGAAATTTGCCATCAGGCAGGTGGTAGCAGGTTTCAAGCCACACAAGGGGATTTTCACAAACGCACAAGTTTACACAGAACAATAAGCAGATTCTTACTTTATTGTGTTCTCTGCTTTTGAAGCCGCCTCATGGAATTGCTGGGAAGACAGTTTATATATTTCGGCATTCTACAAAGAGAAACACAGAACTGGTTACCAAAGATTGCCATCTCCTTCTGGAAGCTTGTAGGACAAAATCATGGCAGAACTGGAAGATACCAATATCTTGACTGGTGTCAGCACAGCCTAGGTCCCAGCATGCTGATCACTGTGACAGAAACCCAGAAAAGTGACTTGCTAAAGGCAAACCATGCAAGCTTCAGGCCACATGCCAAATCTGCTGGCTACCTTTTTTGTAAATAAAGTTTCACTGGCCCATGGCCATACACACCATGTCTTTGGCTGCTTGCACACTACAGGATCAGTAGAATGGGCTGTGGTAGAGCCTGCATGGTCTGCAAAGCATAAATCATTTATTACTAGTAAAAAACAAAAAACAAAACAAAATAAAACAAACAAGCAACAACAACAACAAAAATGGTGCTGAACTTGATCTACTACAATCCCTATTGAACAACTGGACCACACTGTCTAAAGAGGTCAAATGACGAGCCAAAATAGCAAGGGACAATGTAAGCGGTATCCAGTGTCTTGATTCTTAGACTATGACATGCTCTGCTGCTTCCTATGATGCACTGTGGGAGGGTCTGAAGGCATATACCTTGCCCTTCCTGAAGTTATTCATTGCACACACACTTACGGAGTCAGGCTGGCAGGGAAAGCCTAGGACCAAGAACAAGTCAGCTGGGTTTGACCCTGGTGGCACATTGTGACGGTGGGTAAGTTGCTTAACTTGTTACTCATTTCTGGCCACACAGGTCCAGACTAGCACTTTCCTTATTTTCTAAAACTCCAGCATCTTCACTTGCTCTCAGAGACTGATACTGATGCCCCGTCCAACCTCAGAACACAGCACTCCAGGTGGGAGTGCTCAGGCCCATGCACAGCTGGATAGACATATAGGGGGTGGGGGAAGGCCAAACCTGGAGGCCGAGACAGGGTGGGTCAAGTAGTCCCTGTAAAAAGGTGTAGGGTAAGTGGTTAGGTGTCCTGAGTGGGGTATGAAGCCAGTAGCAGTTGCCTTTGTGTGGGGTGCCAAGGTCAGGCCCTTTGCATAGCTGACTATTCACTCGTGAGAAGGGGCTACCCTTCTTTCACAGATGAGCAAACAGGCCCATCAGTCAGTCCTTGCAACAAGTGGGTGTGACAGTGAAGGGACTATGAAGTCTCGGGGCTGTGTTTCCTTGCACATCTGTCAGGCTCAGCCTGATTCAGCCTGACTCCACCTACCTACCTGCTGAAGAAAAGCAGCCAGCCAGGCCCTGGATGAACAGGGAAAGAGGTCTGAATCAGGGTTGCCAGGAGAGCCCATCCTGTGGTGTGGAGTCCAAGTCTAGAGGGAAGGGATTTAAGCCAGAGGACTTCCTGTAGGGGACCACAGGTATGAATGCAGGTCTGGGCTGGAACCAGGCTCTACTTTGACCTGCTCTCTGAGATTTACCTGCCCACTCTCTACATTTTCAGGGAAGGTTGACTGGGGATCAGCATGGTGTGGGAAGGAAACTCTTGTAGGGGAGCTTAGGAATACAAAGTCACTGGCAGGGAGAGCCAGGGTCTATGGGTGGAAGAATCACATAGCCCATTCCTTCTAGTCTCCTCTCTTCACACCAGGGAGGTCCTTTCCCAAGGCATGCCAATAACTCCAGCACACAACAGACATGAAAGAAACATAGGTCTTCCTCACAGCCTGGTATTGGAAGATCTATACTAATGCGGTGCCCAGGAAAGCTTTCTGCTTCTCTGGAGTCTTTGCACTCATATCAAGAGTTGGCTCTGCTTCAGGATGGCGTGACATTCCCTGACGTGACTGTCCTGGCTGAGGTCAAGGACAGAGGCAAGCTGATCAGTATACACCTGTTCCTCCAGTAGGTGTTCTTCTGTGACCTCCTTGGAATCCCTGGGACTCTGCTGGAGCCTCCTGAGGATGTGGCCTGATCCATGGGCCCACAGTATGACTTCAGTGCTTACTGGCCATAGTCTGTGGCTAAACCACTTCTTCCAAGCTTTGTTTTCTTAGCTGCAGAGTAACAGAAAACCAGGCACACAGATCTCCTTCAACTCACATAGCACTGTGTAGGTTCTGAAGCCACAGAGAATCTCATCCACTAAGTTCCTTCCATGGAATCTGGTCTTTCTTCCCCATAAGAAATCTGCCTGGCTCAATCATCTCTGAGTTTCTTTTCTCTAATATGTGTTCACAGGGTCAGGTCACAGGCTTCCAGGTCCAGTCACCTGCTGAGTGCCACTCAAAGTGGGGACTCAAGGGCTGAGTAACAGAAGAGGAGTTACTGTTCTGTATGGTAGGAAGGACACATCTGTCCCCAGGCACATGGAGCCAATTATGTGGTCAACAGGATTTGTCATAGGAAGTGGCCACAGGCGAAGAAGTGGTTACGGACACCCCACTTTACTTCCTCTAATTTCCTCATGATGACTCAGTGAAAATCCCCAGCTGGTCCTATCCTGTCTGTGCAGACCCATGGCAATGGGCTTTGTCACAACTGCTGGTCCAGAAGCACAGGAAGGTCTCCAAGCCACAATGGGGCTCACCATGTCCTACATTTGTTCTCCAGCCTTCTTCTTTGAGAACGAGAACCCAGCAGATTACTTGTTATCATTGTAGGCTTCTTAAGAACTGGCCAACTTGCTCCTCCTGAGAACCATTAAATATTGGGAGTAGGGTCTAAGGCAAGTAGAGCCTGTACCCTGGCCATGTGGGATGCTCAGACAATACAATGTCACAATTACAAATGAGCATTAGGCCAATAGTTTGGTGCTTTCTGGGTACCTACCAAAGCAGCCTGCAAACTTGATCAGACTGTCTTCTCGGAAGTTGGTACCTGAGTGGAAGCAAAACCAAAGTATGTCACTTGCTCCCTCTCATTGCCTCTGATGGTTCTGACAATGGAGTCCATGGCTTAGTTCACGGGAGACTAGTATCCCAACTTTAAGGTACAATTTTGTCACAACAATATTTTTTAAAAGTGAAAGCAGGACAAGGGCCACAATGAGTGGTGAGCTTGTTAAGGCCTGTACCCCAGCCACATCCCACCTTCCTCTTTACGCCCCCTTGGGTGAGGTCATGGCACACTTGTGAGCACCTTGTTGGCAAACAGTTTGTGGGCAAATACTTTAATTAGAGAGCCTTCTGTGAGGCATACAGTGGGTGAGCACATCGAGAAGGAGTACACTCTGTGAAAGAGGACTTTGTGCGGGAGCACAGTATGGGTGAGGGTTCTGGGAGTCAAGCAGCTCCCACAATACCCTCTAGGCCAATAAACTCTCCTACTGCTGTACACAGTGCTGAGGAGAACAAGTGCCTACTAGCAGTTCTGTGTGGGAATGAGCATACCTACAGGGAACATTCTAGAAGTCAGGTTCCTGAATTAAAAATATATTTATTTCTAACAAAGTAAGGGGTGAGCAGATATGATACAAGGCAAACAAGGGGGAGGTCTCATGGAGAGAGACAACAATGTGGATGAGAGTTTCAAAAGGGCAGTGTGGGTATTTGAGGGAAGCAGGGACTGTGAGAGTGAGAGCAGGGAGGGACCAAGAGGCACACTGGGTAAAGTAGCCTCAATTTCAGGCTCAGAATCTGGAATAAAATGAAAGGTGAGGCTGGGCAGTGGTGGCACACACCTTTAATCCCAGCACTCGCGCGCAGGGGGTGGGGGTGGGGCAGAGGCAGGAGGATCTCTGTGAGTTTGAGGCCAGTCTGGTGTACAAGAGCTAGTTCCAGGACAGGCTCCAAAGTTACAGAGAAACCCTGTCTCGAAAAAGAGGGGTGAATAAAAGCCTGGGTTTGTTTGTTTCTTTTATGTTTTTGAAACAAAGGTTTTGCTCTGTAGCCCAGGCTAGCCTGGTGAGTTTCCTATCTCAGCTTCCTGAGTGCTGAAATTACAGGCCTGAGTCACTATGCCTGGGCAAGCCCTGGCTTTCTAGGTGAGGGAATAGCAGAGGAGTCCTATTTTTAAAAGGACAGAGGTTGCTGTGGATGGAGTCCTGTCTCCCCTGAGGCCATCAGCACTGGAGGGTCCTGGACCACTAAGGCCAGAGAATGGGAGCTATAGTTACCACAGAGGCTCACGGGATTCTGGATGCACTCTGATGGGTCTACACTGTTCCCATATCATCAGTCCCCACCATTACAAACTGTTAGTTTTGGAGACGTTTTTTTCCCCATAAATTTCTCAGGTTCCCACTTCTGGACTGCATTTTTCTCTGCTCTAGATAGCTGCCCCTTCTCTAGTGCCTGCAGCTGCTTCTTGAGCACATCTGAAGGCAGAAGACCTGATCTCCATTAATTAAATCTGCTATTAAAAATTAAATAACGTGAGTAAGAAGGTGTGAGTATTATCTCTGTGGGTTTCAAAAGTCGCAGTGTTTCTTCAATTACTTCCCAAGCAGTTTTCATATTTCATACTGTCTGATTTCTCCAAGGGCCTGGATTTGCAAGATCAAAAGAGAGTGTGAGGGTGAGAGAAGCAAGGTGGGAAGGCGGGAAGGGGAGGATGGCAGTAAAACATGTCATAGACAGGAGAGATCAACTTGCTGTCCCCAGGCAGATCCAGGAGAAGAAGCAGAATGGGAGGATGCAGGGGCACAGAGATCTGTGGCAAGTCAACCAAGTGCAGGTCAGGGTGAGACCCATATGCTCATGTATAGGATGGTGGGTATAAAGACAAAAGCTCATCCTACATGCCTGGAAAAGAGCAACTCCTGGGCCAGAGCCCCAACACAGACAACTAGGTCAAAGGCATTCATAAATGACCTACTAGGGGAAGCAAGGTTAGGTGTTACAGATGCCCAGCTTAAGAGAGGACATGGTACTAGAGAGGACTGAGGCTCTCCTAAGCTGATCAAGCAGGGCCATGAGTGAATCACAGAGTGAGGCTACTGGTGCTCAGGTCAGGATGCCTCCTAGTGTGTGTCACGGGCAGGACTTTCATGTCATCTCCTCTGCTTCTGCTCTGCACAGTGAGAATGGTTATAGAGCAGTCAGCATAGGCTTGATGGGAATGAGGGTGGTAATGCATTGTAAAATATTTACACAATGCCTGGCATACAGTGGACACTCAATAAATGTTTTAAGAACTTAACATCCCCTGATTTCATGTGTATGGACCAACAAGGACAGCAGAGCCTGGAAGAGTTCTAAGTGCTGGCTGAGGAGTGACAGGAGGCTCTTCAGGGGGTGTGACCTCCACCACCAAGGGCTTTTAGTCCCTTTTGCTCATGATCCATCCCAGAAACTATGAGAGGGCCTGGCACAGGAATTGCTAAATAAATGCAAACCAAGGCCAGAACCACATGGGCACAGGGTAGTTAGGAGGCAGCCACTGGCTGAAGCTCTGGCAAGACAGTCTCCTAAGCTTCCAGCTCTGCACGGGGCCTGTACTCAGGGATTTAGCAGGCGACGATAGACCAAGCTGTGGTAGCACATGTATGACCAGAGCACAGGATAGTAATGGCATTGCTGGTGGGGCAGGGGTGAGGGCAGATTGATGCACAGGGACTTGGAGTCCTTCCAAAGTGGTGGGAATATTTTAGCTCGTGTGGTGGGAGGATGCAAGAGGCAACAGTCGCACGTGTGCTGGCCCTATCCAATGGGGGTGAAGGGCATGCCTTATCAGAAGAGAAGGCTCAGTGGCCATGCCTGACCAGGCACTAGAGTAGGGACTGCCCAGGAGGCCGATTCCTGGAAAGCTCATAATAGTTAACCCTGAGGTAAGACCTTAACAGATGAACAAACTGAGGAAGCCCAGAAAGGCAAAAGGAGCACCAGGGTGAAAAGACATCAAGCTAAAGAGCAGCGTGGACAGCCACAGGTTTCTTTAACAATCCCATGCGTCCCTGCTGGGCCCAGCTGGGACTAAGGAAGAAAGTAATAAATAATGGAAGTGCTGATACAACACTGGTCTGGAGCAATTACAGCCAAGAAAACTTCCTAGAGGATAGAGGTGGGGTGGGGTGAGGAGTCCTAGCAACATCAGTATAGGCTGGAAGGGGCTCAGCGCTGGAGGCCAGAGATTAACAGAGAATGGGCCTAGGCCAACATGCTGCCAGAGTAGCCAGCACTGGCTGTCTGGGGGGGAATCTGGAACCTACCAGTCTAATTGTCAGAAGCTTTTAAAGACCGAATGAATGCTCAGAAAAGTAAAGATGATTAATGAATTCAGGATTCTCTAACCTGGAAAGAGTAAACCAGACTTTTTTTGTGGGGAGGGGGTTTCGAGACAGGGTTTCTCTGTGTTACAGTCCCATCTGCCCTGGAACTAGCTCTTATAGACCAGGCTGACCTCGGACTCACAGAAATCCGCCTGCCTCTGCCTCCTGAGTGCTGGGATTAAAGGCGTGTGCCACCACTGCCTGACACAAGTAAACCAGACTTTTAAAAATGGTCTAAATCATCAGCATAAGCTATGAAGTGTGAGAGTGCTAGATATGGAACCACTGTAGTGCCCAGAGGCACTGAAATTCAATTCTGTTAAGTGGCTGCATAGCTGATGCTAGCCAGCAATACCTACCCTGTACCACCCAGTGGAGAGGAACTCCCTGCCTGGCTCACCTCACTCTACCCTAAAGCCTGTATCTAGCCCCAGGTTCAGGCCATCCCAAGACCAACTGTGCCCCCACATCAAAGGCCACAATGTCTACCTTTCACCCCTCAAACTTCCTATTTCTTGCCTTCAGAACCTGTCTTTGGCAACCTAGCCCTCTCCAGGCTGGACTCCATCTTACCTTCAACACAGTTCACAATTCTTGAGGCTCTGGTTTCCGTGCCTATGAGTCACTCAGTCCCCCAGCTCTAAATTCCCACTGCCAGAAGATGATTCTGTCTGACTCAGGATGCCACTGGGTTCCCACTCCTGCTATAACACTTTCTTCCAGTGCTGACTGCACCTATATCTCTCACCCTTAGTGGGCAGTGATTTCCAATGATCCTTAGGAATGCACTGAGGACACAGCCATGAATGGATCCAAACCTGCCTAGCATGCTCAACACACTGTAGTTCCACCACTTACTTCTTTTGTACATTTAGTAAGCATTTATTGAGTGCTTGCTATTTGCCAAGGCTTGCTCTACAAGCAGTGAACATGGCAGGCAGCGAGGAGATGAAGTCCTTGCTCCACAGAGCTAACAGTCTGGATATGGAAGAAGTAAACAGATAATTTCACTCAGTGGCAGTGCCACTTAAAAGATCACATAGAGCTTAAGAGGCTGTGGTTTTCAATAGCTGTCAGGAAAGGCCTCTCCCTCTGCCTACTCACCTCAGGCAGACAGCTAACAGACATGAAGTCAGGGTTTGGGCAGATGCTGAGGGGGTGACTGCACTTGGTGAGTTCTTGATAGCACAATGAGCACAGACAG
Source organism: Microtus ochrogaster (assembly GCF_000317375.1). Taxonomy (NCBI): domain Eukaryota; kingdom Metazoa; phylum Chordata; class Mammalia; order Rodentia; family Cricetidae; genus Microtus; species Microtus ochrogaster. Next base: position 3,763,208 of record NW_004949099.1, read on the forward strand.
ATTTCTAGAGATGACAAGACTGGATACTGAAGGTCACCCAGGGCAGACCACACATGCAGAGCCTACTCTGGAGATAGCAGGAAGCCACTGGAGGGTGTGCTATGGGAAATGGCACCAGAGATCCCTTTTGGAAGGACCACTGGCAGCTTGAAGCAGCCTAAATGGAGGGCAGTGGAGACAGTCTGGCTATCTTGAGGCTATTGCAGTGACCTTGGTGAGAAGGCCAGGTCACCTAGTGGAGGATAAACTATTTCTGCCGGCAGTGATGAAGAATGAGACACAAACCTTAGCTTTGGTCTGTGGAGGTAACCAGCTCAGGACAAGGCTGGCATTTTTGCCAGGGTCTTTTTGCTAAACCCCTCCCTGAACATGGAAAGCCTTGTGTCCTTATAAGGACCGTGTCCCACTGACTACTCACTATTCCCCCTCTCTCTTTGTCCCTTCAACAGTTTCCTTCTAGAGAGTCTCCCCTCCCCTACATTCCTACCCCTGGTGTTTTCATTACAGTCCTGCACTAGAGAATGCCACCCTTCACCCAACTCCTGGTGATTAACTGTCAATTATCACTGCTTCTTGCCCCTGGGGTCCCCATGTCAAACTGCAACTGAATGCTGATGATGACTTCGCCTCCTGATCATCCTATCTCCATTCCTAGCTCCCCACTGTGCTCTGCTCAGTGGACTACTACGGACTGCACTATATGCATATGACTTCCATGTTCCCCCACCTCAGCCCCCCCTCCCCCCATGGCTGCATCTTCTTCCTCCAGCTTGCCATCCAGGCAGTGGTAAGAGTGATCTTTACAGACACTCTGAACTGGGAACTTCCAAAGATCCCCTCTGGAGACATAGCCCTTTCTGCTAATGACCTCGGCACTATCCTCAGTTTCTGTTCTTCACTTATTCTTCACTTGCAATGCCTTATTCTCCAAGGCTCCAGGATGTTCTAGACATTCTTTCCTCTACTAATTCTCCCTGTCCACCTGCCTGCCACACTCCTACTACTGCCTGAGGCCCATCAGCACCCCTTCCATCAAATGAGCACTATTCTTTCTCTCTAGGCAGACTTCTCATGGCCTTCACCATGCTCTGTATTAAGATATGCTTTTCAGTAGCATTTTTTTGCTGTGTATTGCAATCATCTGCTAATTGTCTATCTCCCCTAGGAACTGCTTGGACTCCAGGGTAGCTGTGTATCTTTGTTGTCAATGCTTGGGCAAGCCCAGGGCCTAACCAGTGAATATTTTTATTTATTTATTTATTTACTGAGACAAGGTCTCTTTTTGTAGCTTTGGCTGCCCTGGAACTCACTATGTATATCAGGCTAGCCTCAAACTCAGAGATCTGTCTGCCTTGGCCTCTGAGGAGCCGGGATTAAAGGCATATGCCACCACTCCCTGCCGGACCAGTGTATACTTTAAAAATGGCTGAAAGGCATTTTCAGTTCATTCTGGACTGCTCATCACCTTTGGCCTATATGATTAGATCTCGGTCCCTCAACTGGCAAGTCAGTTCTATCATACCTTCCCTTTCCTCTTTCAGGGTATCTCACCCTTACCTTTTCAGGTACCCCTCATTCCTAGGACATTAATCTATGCTTCTATTTCTTAACATATCTGCTATCTAAATCTCCTACCCCGCACCCAGGTATGAACTGCTAATTAGAGCCCTGGTGATGTGGTTTAGGTGAGACTGGTTCACAAGTATTTGCATTTGTGAAGAGGCAGAAAGAAACACACACACACACACACACACACACACACACACACACACACACCTCCCTACCATACTCTGTTGACTCTGTAATCTTGACTGTAATCCTAGCCTTTCAGCCATTTATGGGGTTGTGTGTGTTTTGTTGGGTGTGTAGCTGGGGTGGAAGAGGAATTTATTATTTTATCCTTGAGCATGTATGCTTTTATATATGTGTACACAGCATGTATATAAATCACACATAGTAAAAAGAAACCCTGAAAGGTTATATTAATTGGCAATAATTGAACACTTTCTTTAATGACTTGCACTGAAAACAAAACATGAGCTACCAAACATTCAGGTGTGATAGGCTTCATCCAGAAACTTCTTTTTATGTGAGGGCAAGACTTGGGTCTGGATATGAGTGACCCTTTGGTATTTTGGTCTGGAAATGACAGAGGGTATGCCCTGTAGCTCCTTGAGTAGGACATATATCACCACAGAATTTATCAAAACTGAAGGCAAGATGAGCGACCACTTGTGTGTCTGGCCCCTTCTCCCAGAGCAGAGCAGCCTGCAACAGACAGTAGGAGGACACTCCAGCAAGAGACAGCCTAAGACTCTCAGAAGGCTTTGTATCTGAGTCCATGGGAAGAGGTCTGAAAGGTAGATGTGAGTTTGCTACAGGAAAACTTCCCAGAAGTTCCTGATAGATAGTCAGGAATGAAAAAAGTCAAAGTCCTGTTTGCAGCGAGGTGAGAACTAATCTCTGAGACCGTTGTAGTGCTGAGAGGTCAGATTCACTTGCCCAGACCTGAGTTTATGGCCTGGGTTTGGATTCCCGAACTTCTTGAGGTCAGAAGACAGGTATTAGGGAGAATGGCTAGCACAGAGCTTGGACCCTGTGAGAATGGAGCAGTCCTTAAAGCGGTTGTACAAAAGCCAAAGCAAATGGGGCGGCATGGGAGGCAGAGGGTTAAGGGTAAACTTGGAGTAAGAAGGATTGACAAGGTAATCTACACTGCAATCACTCCACTGGCAGGGTGTGGGGAGGAGGCTACGCAGCAGGGAGTGGTGGCACTCCCCAGCCAAGCTTTGGGGCTGCTAGTTAGTTTTCTTTTTCCTTTTTTTTTTTTTTTAACATTTGCAAATATAAATGAATAGTGGCTATCCAAAGAGTATGAAAACAAAATGTGTAGCCTGACACAAAGTAAAAGTCAAATCAAGAGTGTGAGTCGTCATCGTCCCCCCCCCC
>NW_004949099.1:3766256-3782672 GCF_000317375.1 Microtus ochrogaster
CCCCCGCCCCCGAGTCAGGATTTCACTGTAGCTTTGGAGCCTGTCCTGGAACTAGTTTTTGTAGACCAGGCTGGCCTCGAACTCACCAAGATCCATCTGCTGCTGCCTCCTGAATGCTGGGATTAAAGGCCTGCACCACCACCGCCCGGCAAGAGTATATATATATATAAGTCTTAATTCTAGCTTTACTATTGATGTCTGATATGACCCTTAATAAAAATTACACAGGGACTCAATGCTGGGGTCTACAATGACTCTCTGCAGAAAGAAAGAGCACAGATTCTCAAGGACAAACCCATAGCTGTGAAGTTTGGAGGCTGGAACAGCTGTAGGCCCTGGGGATGCAGCCTGCCAGTTCAAGCTGAGGCGGGTATGAGGGCTGTGCATTCAGGCCACAGAGGCTGAAGACATTTCAGCTTTTTGTGCTGATCCTAAAGGTTCCATTCACAGAGGAATTACAGAAGCAAGGCTCGCTGAGATTGCACATTCAGCAATTCTCAGTCCTTTGTGGCAGGCCCCTTCTGGGAGACTCCTGAGAAAAGGTCTTATCTCTCTTAGAAGACTTCTGTGAGAAGGCTGTGTCCCAGGCAGGCAGTTGTGAGCATGTCTGCCCCTTTCCTCACTGAAGCAGCCTTTCCACTTAGTTTCGAGCTGGATGATCTTAGGCAGTGGAGGCTTTGCTGCGTGGAAGGTTGTTACTGAACCACTAGGATCTACATGGACCAAGAATTCCATCAAAGACAGGATCCCCTGGGCCTCACATATACCCACTCTTCACAAGACTGTAGATTCATGTATATCTGAGGCCTGATATACAAGGAAAGAAGAAGCAGGCCTCCTAGGGCTTTGTCGTTAAAGTTGCTTTAAAAAAAAAAAACTCTGAGTCTACTTGGTTGGGTCTTGTTCTTTAGCTTATGTGACACTGTTTACTCATATCTACGAGTTCATGTTCCCGATTCCCCCAGGGCTCTAAAGGCAGTTGTGCTGTGGTCCTCTGCTCAGCTGAGGTAGGTCTATGGTCCCAATCCTAGCCATACTCTGGAATCACTTGAGTCATTTTCATAAGCTACACCAGAGTCTACCCCCAGGGGCTGGTTACTGGTGCAGGCTGGGACCTGTGGGCACAGGGATTTTTTTTTTTAAAAAGCTCTCCTTATTTCCCCAAGTTCCCCCCATCCTTCCCTTCTCACTTTTTTCTCCCCATCTCCCCTTACCCCCATCCCACCCCACCCCCAAGATCCCAATTTTTTGCCCGGCAATTTTGTCTACTTCACATAGCCAGGAGGATAACTATATGTTTTTCTTTGGGATCCCCTTCTTATTTAGCTTCTTTAGGATCACAAATTATAGACTCAGTGACCTTTATTTATGGCTAGAAACCAATTATGAGTGAGTACATCCCATGTTCATCTTTTTGGGTTTGGGTTACCTCACTCAGGATAGTGTTTTCTATTTCCATCCATTTGCATGCAAAATTTGAGAAGTCATTGTTTTTTACTGCAGCGTAGTACTCTAATGTGTATATATTCCACACTTTCTTCATCCATTCTTTCATTGAAAGACATCTAGGTTGTTTCCAGGTTCTGGCTATTACAAATAATGCTGCTATGAACATAGTTGAACAAATGCTTTTGTCATATGATAGGGCATCTCTTGGGTATATTCCCAAGAGTGGTATTGCTGGGTCCAGGGGTAGGTTGATCCCGAATTGGAGCAGGGAAGCAATATCTTAGTTAAGGGAGCCACTTTAGGGTTGGCAAGAGACTTGAATCTAGAGTAGCTCCCAGGTGCCCAAGGCGATGTTCCCAGTTAATTCCTTGGGCAGCTGAGGATAGGGAACCTGAAATGACCCTATCCTATAGCCATACTGACGAATATCTTGCATATCACCATAGAACCTTCATCTGGTGATGGATGGAGATAGAGACAGAGACCCACACTGGAGCACCGGCCTGAGCTTCCAAGGTCCCAATGAGGAGCAGAAGGAGGGAGAACATGAGCAAGGAAGTCAGGACCACGAGGGGTGCACCCACCCACTGAAACAATGGGGCTGATCTATTGGGAGCTCACCAAGGCCAGCTGGACTGTGACTGAAAAAGCATGGGATAAAACCGGACTCTCTGAACATGGCGAACAATGAGGGCTGATGAGAAGCCAAGGACAATGGCACAGGGTTTTGATCCTACTTCATGTTCTGGCTTTGTGGGAGCCTAGCCAGTTTGGATGTTCACCTTCCTAGACCTGGATGGAGGGGGGAGGACCTTGGACTTTCCACAGGGCAGGGAACCCTGACTGCTCTTTGGACTGGAGAGGGAGGGGGAGAGGAGTGGAGGGAGGGGGAGAAGGGCAGGAGGAGGGGGAGAAGGGCGGGAGGAGGGGGAGGGGAATGGGAGGCTGGGAGGAGGCGGAAACTTTTTTTTTCTCAATAAAACATTTAAATTAAAAAAAAAAAAAGCTCTCCTTAGGGATGTTAATGTGAAATTAAGGTTGAAAATCATGACCTGAGCTTATAGCCTAGTTCTTCCACTTACTATTGTTATGCCTTCAGCAAGATGTATAATTATACTCCATCTTAGTTTCCTCAACTACCCAATGAGAGTGGTAAAAACAACCTAGCAAGTTGTTTCCTTCCTAAAAGTAATACAAGAATCAGGAGATGCCGGGCGGTGGTGGCGCACGCCTTTAATCCCAGCACTCGGGAGGCAGAGGCAAGCGGATCTTTGTGAGTTCGAGACCAGCCTGGTCTACAAGAGGTAGTTCCAGGACAGGCTCCAAAACCACAGAGAAACCCTGTCTCGAAAAACAAACAAACAAAAAAAAAAGAATCAGGAGATGATAAAGGTGTAGGACATGCTACAACAGGCAATGCAGTTGTCACTGTGACAGTGGTTACTTATCCACTTTCACATTAGGTCACACAGAAGACCTGGAACATATAATAATAACTGATGCCCCTGAGCCTCCACTAAGAATGCAACCCTTCCTCCTCATGAGAGCTGCTTTCAAGTGATCCCCAAATTCTGCTTGCACTGTTTAGTAAAAGCCTAAGTCCCAGAGAAGAATATTAGTCTGAACTAGAGTCTGGAACCTGCTGCCTCCACTTGCATGCAGGACATGTTAGGATATGACATATCCCTGCAGGCTCATGGGCTGAGTATGTGGTCTCCAGCTATGTTAGGAGGTTCTAGAACCTTCAGGACATCAGACCCAGCTAGAGAAGTAGGGTACTGGGAGCATATCCATTTCCTTTACTGTCTCTTTTTTCTCTCTGCTTCCTGTTTGTCAAGGAGAGAAAAGCAGCCTCCACCACAAGCTGTTGCCAATAGAATGTTCTGCTCAAACACATGTGACAAGTGACCATGTACTGAATCCTCCAGTTAGCTAAAGGAAATTATTACACCCTGATTTCTTTTTTTTTTTTTTATGGCAGGCATTTTGGTCATACCCACATAACATCCAATATAATGCCTCTTAGAGACTATGAGCTTTCAGGGTGGGTACACCTGAATCAATCCATTCTTCATGCTTTTTCTTCCTCTCTGAATACTCTTGATTTCCTTTGGGGAATCCACATGGTTCTACAGGGGCTATGGCTGGTGTGAAGTATCCAAGGTCAGACATACAGGGTATCAATGCCCTGGTCCTAGTATGGTGATGGTCCAGTCCAGATAAACAAAACTTAAGATGCCTGCTGGAATTCCAACACAGAGCACAACTTATGAAGTGAACTGTGTGTCCTCCACACTGCTCTGGTTATATATTAAGTTAGAATACAATCTTACTAGAAAATAAAGGTCACTACAGACTCAATTAGCTAAATGAGGTCATACTGGAGATGGGTAATCCAATCTAGCATGACTAGCATCATTATGAGAAGTGGAGATTTGGATGTAAGAGACACATGCACAGGGATATTGTGAAAACTAGATACACACCTGTTCCACAAGCCAAGCGACTACTGGAGTGGAGAGACCAGACCCTTCCCTAGCACTTTCACGACCTGTCACATCTTGACTTGCAGCTTCTAGCCTCAGAAGTCACACATGCTGCAATCAGCTCTGTATGAACTTGGGATCATTGATTTTGGGAGTCCTAGCAAATATGGACACTTGGTGCTGCTATGGCAGTAGTCATTTACCACTTAGCTGATGATGCAGCAGTACCTCCTTAGTACCAGGAACTGGCTCTGGTTCAAGGACTGCAGTGACCTGGGACAGAAAGAGGGTGTCATTAGGGGCCTGTGGACTGGAGGAGGACAGACAGGATAAGCACTGCAGATGAGAACGGACTGCTTCCAAAGTGCTGAGACTTAAGTGATAAAGGAAGAAGAGGAGGGAAAAAAAAGTCAAACAATCCAGGCTTAGAGAACCTGCTTCTTTACTTGTTATCTCTATTGCCATGTGGAGCCAGGAAGCCTGGGCTTGGCAGGCCTGGTCCATCTCTTGCTGCCCATGTGACTACGTCAAGTTGGGAAGGCCAGGCTCAGTGGCTTTGATCCCTCACTTGCAACCTGGGTATCTGTTTGCAGGAAGTATGGCTGTTTATCGTGGGGCGAGGGCATGCTGCCCAGCACAGTGCCTGGCATATTCAAGTGTATTGTGTATTTATAGCCCTGTCTGTTAACTAGTAACTTTCCAGTCAGGGAGAAAAGGAAATCTCATAAGGGACAAGCAAGACCCTAACAAACTTCCCTAATTTTTACCTGTCATCTTGGCTGAGGAGGAACTGGAAGCCCAGTAGCAAGTCTGCCTACTCTGTGTCTGAAGAAGAAAGGAAGCCCATCAGGAAGTGAACTGGGCTGGAGAGGCGGTGAATTAGTGTGGAAGTTGTGGACCCGAGGATCCTGGCCTGAAGCTGCCAGGTCTGTCACAGCCACATCCACAAAGCTTCTTCCTGACAATCGTCTGGAGGGAGCGCTCCATGTGCTCCTACCCTGTGGTTCTCAGGGAAACATACAGTAGACTCTATGTCTCTTCCTACAGACAAAGACTGGGTTACCACCTACCTTTAGGGTCCCAACGGCACTTGGCACATAGGACAGTCCATACAAAGAAAGTTCCATGCTCATGTTCCAACTGCATCTACAATCCCAGGAAGCTGGAAGGAAAGGAGGTGTGGAGGGCACCTCAGGCAGAGGATCTATACACTGGGAAAAGGTCAGAATGGCCAAGGTTCTATCACCGAAGACACAAAACCTCATTAAGATCTCTCAGCCAGAGACCAAGGCACCATCTCTATATAGATGAGAAGAGACTCAGACAGATGGAGAAACTGCACAAGGTCACAGATCCTGTGAGCAGGTTTGTGTGACTCCCCACACCATGACCATGCCACTATTCATCCCACAACAGTGAGCAAGTCCTTCAGTGAAGAGGCAGAGGGAACAGGGACAGGATAAGTCAGATGTGAGGTAGGTATGCTCTGTTCCTAACGTCTGCTAGAGGAACACCCTGCCTCCAGTACATTAACCACAGTGTCGTCACTGTGTTAGCCAAGAGAAGAAGGAAAATTCTTGAGAGCTGCTATCTATAGATAACACAACACTCTTGTGATGAGAACCTCATACATACCATGGCACAAAGACATGCAGGAGGGCAAATGGCACTGAAACACAGCCAGCCTCCATGACAGAGATGCCAGCCTGTTGGAACAGTTGATCCACCCGTGGGGCCTCTGTTAGGTGGCCCTGTCAGCAGGTCTCCTCTACCAAGCAGGGCCTCCTCATACTGAGGCTCTGCTCCCTCACCCCTTCCTCTGGTTGCCAGTGATACCATGCTCTAGCTTGGCCTAGGAAAAAGCCTATTTGGGCAAGCTTCTGGGAGAAAAGCTATTATGGCTACTTGTGCAGCAATGGACAGATGCTCCTTATAACTACAGTGTACTGTGGGAAGTATGGCAAGGCAGGAAGGCCAGAAAGAGGGTGTCCATAGAATAGGAAGGATGTGCTGAGGGCAGAGAAGCTCACTTCTCTGGGAACACACTGGGCTGGAAGCATCAGCAGTGCATACACCCTTCCAGAACAATCCCAATCTGCTCACCAACACAGACAACAGCTTAAGCAACAGTATCTTTTAAAGGGACTCTGGACTCACAGGAACAGCCAACACATACTGGTGGACAAGTACCTGGGTGGGGGAGCGGGGACTTCTCAGCCTGGCCAGTATTCTAAGAGCATGTCTAAGAAAATGGGATGAACCAACCAGATCTCCAGAGGAATAAATAGAGAAACAGGCCAGTTGACACAATGGAAGTGACATAAGAGACTGCCATAGCAGTCAGGGCAAAGGTAAACCAGTCTTTCAAGAGAAATGCTAAAGGGGCCAGAGAAAACAAATGAATGCATAGACACCAGGCAATGGCCAGTACACAGCCCAGTACTGAGAAGAATCAGGGTCTGCCTCTTCACTTCTAAGATAAACTTTCACTTCTGGGGCAAAGGACTTCAATCTGACTAACGCACTTCCAGTCAAGTCCCCATGAGCAGAGTGGAGCTAGCACACACCCTCCAGGGTCCAGGGGGGAAAAGCTTGACATGCCTGAGGCAAAGAAGGACAAAATTGCTTTGAAATTGCCTCTTTTATCTTGAAATGTAACTTGAATTTTCTGTGCCGTTCCATAATATCAGTGTTTGCTTTAATATAAAAATAGCATTTCTCCTCTCAAAGCTTTGCGTCAATTGGATGTACCAGGAAGACATGACCTTCCGGGTTTGTGGTTTCACATCCCATATCCCAGGGGTAAGAAACACATACTGGTAGACAAGGACCTGGGGGGACAAGCTGGGCTAAGGATCTGAACCTACAAATTGGGTACCAGAGAGCTTTGCTGCATACAAATGGCCTGGATATGACGACGGCCATTTAGGGCCAACAGACCTAACTCAGGCTGGCAACAGTGCAGACCTGAGCACTAACAGCCCTTGGAAAAGCTATAGCTCAGTCTCACTCCCTCCAACCTGTGACATGTGGGAGAATGCTAGAGGGGACAGTAGTGTGTGGGGATAGAGCCAGGAAAAAGAAAAGGACCATGTTTGGAGGGAGGAGTCACATCTTCCCACTATGGCCTTCAAAAACTCTGGAAGAGCACAGCAAAGACCCAGTAAGTTTCAGGAAAATGCCTAGATAATGGTGAGTTCTGCTGACCAGGACAGGAATGGGAGACCCAAGTTTATGCAGCCCACAGCACACTCGGATAATCCTATGAGCACCCCTTCAGCAGGTGCAGAGGGCAACTCTGCCTTCTCTGCTGCAAATGGGCAGCTGGATACGGTCATTCCTACTTGTCATTCCCCATTGCTGGCCCTGGTGAAGTTCTTACTTCTAGAGGATTCTCAGAGGATTCTATTCCTCTTCCTATTACTCTGTGCCCTCCGGCAAGTCACCTCAGTCCTCCAGGTTGTAGCAAAATGAGGCAATTAGATCACATTGATTTGGAGGTTCTTTCCAGTTGGAAGAATTTATTATTTTAGCTGGGTTACAGTTAACAAGAATGAGAACAGCTTCTCCACCTCAACAGAAGGAACTGTAAGACATATTATTAAAGTGGAAAAAAAGCAAGTTGCAGAACAATATAGTAGGATTCCATGTGGGTAAAATATATGCTTGAATATGCATTAAAATTTGAAAGATATGCAAGAAAGCACTAAGAAAGGTGACTCTGGTGAGTGGATGGGGGCTGGCATGAAGGCAGCATTCAAATCTATAGTGGCTTGAGTGCTGGACCACATGTAGACATGACTTTTAAATGAAATAAAGAAATGCACAGAGCACACCTATCATCACGTGTGTTCTGGCAGGACTCCCCACCTCTGCTTGTCATCTCTCATGCTGGAAGCACAACCCAGTGCCCCTGGTTGTGTGGCCGTGTTACATACATCTTGTAGCCCTTTGTTCTTGTTGCCCAAGAGAGAAGACAAGCTAAGCTGCCCAGCTTCAGTGGTATTGTTCCTGTGGACTGCAAGTCCTCAGAACCCTTCTAGGCTCCCTCTTTAGTGCTTGAGGAGAAGCAGAGGGGGCAGTAGTGTGTGTGGATAAAACCAGAGTTAGGGTTATGGCTTGAAGCATCTCTTCCAGTTTGTGTTTCAAGAAAGGGAAGCATGCATCCTCAAACCAAGGTACACAGCAGAGTAGGACCCTGCAGTGTGTCTTGGACATCTTAGGGACCAGTGCCTGAGGAATCATTGTGACATGGTCAGAGTAACAAACTGCAAAGGTGACACAGGAAATATTACAAAGTGCCCATCAGATACAGTTTCCCAAATTCCCTCAACTCTTCCTAGCTGGTCCTGGGAGGCTCTGTTTATTGCTCTCTCCTGTGTTAGTTATTTCTGTCATTGTGACACTACACCTGACAGAAACCACTTAAAGGAATAGCTAGTTCTGCTTATGGTTTCTATCACCAAGGAGGAAGGCAGAGTCGGTAGCAGATTCCCAGGAATCAGGGAACTAGGGTCTGATGTGACCTTTTGAAAGGTCTAATTCCTGGGGAACTACTTACTCTAGCCAGGACACAGCTTCCTCAAAACAGTGCCTCTAGCACTGGAACAAGCACTGAACACAGAGCCCATGGAGACATTTCAGATTCAGCTCCAACACTCAGTAATGGAGCAAGGTATCTAACAGCAAAGCAGAGTCCCAGGCAGGATCAGCGGCTATACTCTGCTTGTTCCCTAAACCCTCTGTATCTACCAGGACCTTATACGTATTACCCCAAGAACAGCTTGCTTCTCCCACAGGTTTAAGGTACTTATTTGGGTGGATTCTCTACCTAGCACAGAAACAGAGCCATGCTGGACATTGATATGGCCACAGCATCTTCACTCTACTGAAGGGGTCTGGGCCCTCAAGCCATGTTTTCATCTACCTCCCTTAGGGGACTTCAGTGACTGTCCCCAGAGATCTCTGTCGGCTTTGGGGCTTCCTGTAACAGACACACACTTTTCCTGCAGCCCTGTTCATTGTAGAGCATGACTTTATTTCTTGGTAATAATAATAAAGAACTGGGCTCACTGTATTAATGGCCTTCATGGCAATTCCTGAGCAAGACTTGAGAGCTGTTAGGCATGCTTTAACATCTGTGTCGACCTCATTCAAGGTAGGCCAGGGCATAGGAAGCTGCAGCACCAGCCCACAGGATGGGTGAGACAAGGTGGAGAATATGAATGAGTTACTCAGGGCCAACAGACACCTCGGTAACAGAGCAGGGGATGACACTCCCATCCCAGGAATCAGATCATTACACACCACTCTGTCAGAGCTCAGAGATCACTCAATTAAACACGAATCAGCTGAAGTGACTTTCAAGCAATAAGAGCTATTTGAGAAAGGGAAAGTCAGTCCTAATCAACACTGCTTTCACCCAAGACACAGGAAGACTGAAATGTGGATAAAGGAACGGACATGTGGCCTTATAGCAGAGGGCTTGAATTTGGCACAGATCTCCTAGGAGTCAGCATGATAGGTCCTGAGGCAGGTGGTAAGAGGACCAGGAGGTTTCTAAACTCATGTCCCATGGAAATAAAACCAGGAGGTCAGAGGCTGGGGCATCAGGGTGAATGCACAGATGCAAGGGTATGAATGCCACTATGATGGGTTATACTGCCAACTTGGCAGGACTCAATCACCTTAGTGACAAATCTCTGTCTGAGCAAGTCTGTGCAGAATTTTGTATTTTAGGTTAATTGTGGTGTATAGATCTATCCTAAATGTGAATGATACCATCCCATGGACTGGGATCCAGGACTACACAAAAAGGAGAAAGTGAGCTGAACACCAGCATTCATCTCTGCTTGACAGTGAATGGCATGGGACCAGTGGTCTCACTCCTGTGTCACCATGCCATCTCTTCCAAGAGAGACTATACCTTCAAGCTATGGGCCAAAATCAATCCTTCCTGCCTTAATTTTCTCTAGTGAAATGCTTTGTGACAAAAGGAAGAAAAGTGATATTGTCATCTACAGATCAGATATGGACTAGGGACATATTGTACTGAGAGTTCAATGGGTCAGAGCTGTAACCCAAAGCAATGAGCCTTACTATGGAGCTGAGAGCCCTGGGAGAGAAAGGTTTGGGGTCAGGAGCTTTTTCTGGGGTTGCTGTAGGGGATATTCTAGACAGCATTGCAGGCAGGGATGAATGGTGTCCACTCACGAAGGCCAGTTTGGCTGTAAAGTTGTGGCTTCTGGTTCTGGGTTTTGGTTCAGTCTCTTTGACACTACATCTATTCCATGAGAGACTTCCAGGTGATATAGCCCACGGGTCAACATGGCAGTCCTCTGGGGGCAGGAGCATCCACAGCATAGGAACACCCCTCATATGTGGTTTTGAACAGAAGCCTGGGGTCCACATGAGGAAGCAAACAACTATACAGGCTAGGAGGCTTTTGGGGTGACAATGGTTGGACTCCTGCCCCTGTGATGTTTAGCGTGGGCTCTGCAGCATGCTTCTCCCAGGTGCTCTAGCACAGTCTCAAGTGTGAAGCTTCCAAATGCCTGAAAGTGTCATCACAAAAGGACCCAGATGTCTAAGGGGCTCTGGGCTGGATGCTCCAGAATAAGACTAGTCTCCCTGTTCCCCATTCATCCAGCAGTCCAAGACAAGAGATCCCTGAGCTAGCTCTTCATGTAAATGAACCCTGGAAGCCTTTCATATGCTATGTTAACCTCAATCATAGTTCAACTACTTCTTGGTCCAACACCCTCAGCCCTGGCTCCAGTCATGCTGTGTTCACATCAGAATGACTCGGCAGCTGCTTCCTAACTGGTCTCTAGCTTCTAGGCTCACTTTTCTGGTTCTTTCTGGAAGATGCAGCCATCTTTTCAAAAGTCACACATTTTTTCAAAAGACACATGTAAAAGCATCTCATCTAGTGTGTCCAGACCTTCAGAAGAACAGCCAAATACTCTCCATTGCCCTGTGAAGTTACTAGACAAGCATAGCTGATGTTCCTTTCCTGCCCCTTCTGATGCTGTGTCCCTGAAGCCCTTAGGACCCCCATAACCTCAGAAGCACCTTCTGTAATGTGTGGCTACTACTCTCCATATGTCCTGGGACAGGGCCACTGTCCTGATTGTTGCTAACCTCCAGCACCCAGGGTATATAGCTGCTGAGAAATTCAACTTCCATCCCTCTACAGCTAAATCCCAGGCTCAGTACAGTTCTACTAAAAAATCTCAGACAGGACTGGAGTGTGAGCTCTGGGCAGACCTTTTGTCACTTCCCTTGCTCCCTGGAACTGCCAAATCAGCCAGTGCCCTATGGGCAAGATCACTGTCGTAAGGGTAGGCTGGGGGACAGGAACAAAAGTGAGGATCACGGTTCAGCAGCACAGTGGGAGAATCACAGTAGCAAAAAGAGATGGACCTCTAGTTGCTAGCACAATGGTAGTCCCTCATCTCACGATGCTGACTCAGCAGGTCTGGGCAACATGACACAGGCCTTACAGGTTAGGTGGCAAAACTACCATGCAAACAGACTCTCATATGGAAGCCAGATATACCTGACACTCCAGGGTCTGTTGCTTTGTATGAGCATGGAACAGGACTCAACCTTAGCTCCTATGTTCATTCCCCGACTCTGCTGCCCTGGGGGCCTCAAGAAGCTTTGGGGACATTCACAGGGTCCTCTCAGCAGGTCTCATTTGTCTTCTCACTTGTTTTCATTTCAGGTGGGATGTTTCAGTTGCTTAGAACCCCTTCAGGGATGTGGTACGCCTGAGCCATTCAGCGTAGTGAAGGAGTACTGCTGTGTGACATGGGCTCACCTGGAAGGTGGCTGAGCCCATGCCCATACTCCCAGAGCTGTTGAATCCTGGCTCTCCTTGTTTCCCCAGTTCCCAAGAAAACTCACCCCAGTTGCCGAGCAGCTGTTATATGAACCAGGAAGCCCCCAAAGCTAGCATGCCTGTGGGGTCAGTGCATTGTCCCTTATTGGCCTCTCTATACAGGCTAGACAGGTCATGGGGAAAACAGTGGCAGCTGTAGCAAGCATGGGCACCTGTACAAACAGCTTGCCAATCAAGTGGCCTTGTGAACTGCCCACTCAGGGCAAGTGTGGCCCCTTTGCCAGATTCTGCATCCACATGAGTGGCAAGGTATGAACAGAGAAGCAGGGCCCAGCTGGCTATACCCCTCCCTCCATGAACACTTTCTGTGGACCTAGTTGGAGACTGCAGACCAGGTAGCAGGACGACCGCTGGGTTGCTGTGGCAACAGGCTCCTTCATATAAATGATGTTCTTGATACTCACAGAGTCCTCAGCTTCAGAGAATCACACAAAGGAGGTGGAAAAAGACAGAAAGAAGCAAAGTAGGTGCATAGTGGTGATACGTGGAAGTATCCAGCAGAAAGGGCCACTGAGTTACAGGGACGATGCTGGAATGTAGTGTTTCTACCACACGGAGGAACAGGCATGATAGGCTGCTCTAGTGGGCACCTGCCAAGACGGGCTGAGCAAGAGAAAGCCTGACCACACAGTCTAACAGAGCTGTGGGTAGGGTCCTCTGGCACCAATAAGTCCTGATTTCCTGGGCAGTAGGTTTCCAACTAATAGCAGGTTACCCCTGCTAGTAACTCTAACAGGTTACTCTTGGGGTAGGAACATAGCAAGGGAGGGACTTATCCTCTGCAAGACACTAAGGAAAATAATGGCCTGCTTCTTCTAGCCAAGTCCAGGCCCCTCAGTGCTCTTGGTTGCTCTACCTAAACCCCTTTTCCCCACATCATATCTGCAGGTTACCAGTTGTTTCACTTGATAGCCTAGCCTCTTCTCCATGTCTTCTGCAAGGCCAATCCCCAGAGCTTCCTTAGGAGCTGCCATCACATTGTCTCCTTCAAGAAGCTTCCTCTGATCTAAAAGAACCAGTTACCCTGGCCATCCAACCTGATGCTTTCACTTGTCTGTGAGAGCCTCCCCAGGGTAGAGCCCAGTTATCTCTACCTCCTGAGCAGTGGGGAAGTGCAATCTGTCTGTAGAGATGATCACCATGAAGGATCACTCATAGAGACAAGGGGTTAGCTTACCTGCTCTCTTCAGGGAAAGAAAGTCCAGGAGAATGCCCGGGTCTGCTGGGACCAGGGTTACACGTGAAGACATAGACACAGAGGATAGACAAGGCTTGCCCTGCATCAAGAATAAGCACATGGCCTGGGATATAGGCCCGAGAGGTTACCAGTTGTTTACTTTTGTTTACTCACAGAGGATCAGTGTCCTCTGTCCCTAGGGGTGATTGTTCAGTAACTTTCCCAGTGACATTCAGAGCACATCTGTAGCTACTGCAGTGTAGTCCCTTACAGTCTTTCTCAAAAACCTCTAGCTTTTCCAGCCTCTGTTTGGAGGAGCTGTGCCCTCTAAAATGGATACTAGGGGAGGAAGATAAGGGCATAGGAGTATGCTGCCCTAGAGAGGGGACGCAGTGGTATGTAGGCTTTTCTTCTGTGGGGTACCTGCTCCCGGAGGCATGCTATCAGGTCACACAGAACTCCCCCTCAAACCCTATTCCTCAATCTGCAGCCTATGGGCAAGAGTCTCAGTATTACCTGAGGATCATATCCTTTCCTCAGTCCCACAGATGCAGGGCTGGTCCTGCTTGTTAATTGTATCTAGCCCTCTGTGAGGAGGGCATCAGAAAATGCTGTGGAGTGTGCACAATGGTGAGAGCACCTCCTGTTTCAGCAGTATTAACTGGAACAGAGCCATGGCACAGGCCCTACAGACTCAAGAAGGAATGGCTCAGTGGTAAACACGGGCACAGTTTCTGTCTGTGTGCAAGCTCTGTGGCTAGATGAGTGGTCAGCTATCTTTCTGTTAGGGTTAGATTCAGCCACAGATAACAGAGCTCTCGGTAGCAGTGGTTCTAACCACAGAAACTGTTTGCTCGTTCTACAAGAAGCCATATGTAGGCCCTGTGGTGGCATGCTGATCTTGCAGGCGGCATGGCCTCCAGCTGCATATCCATGTTACTGGCTTCAGCAAGGTCACTATTTTTGGACACCTTTTCAACTCTGTTAGCCAGAGGAAGGCAGTGGCCTGCAATCAGCAGTACCCTGCTCCTGTGCCTCTGGTTTAAATGAGGCTGTGTGGGCCCCTGGATGGCAGAAAGGCTAGCACGTGGTTCTGAGTAATATTCCAGGCCACCACAAATGCAGCTAGGATTCTATCAGGGGAGAAAGTCAGAGTGGATAGAGTGGGCAGCTTACAGCTTATTCTGTGTGACTCTTTCCTGGCAGCCCCTCTGGTGGAGCTGTGGGAGTCAGAGGCAGCAGTCAGAGGCTAAACTCTAAGTCCCGACCTAGCCCTGCCCCTGGACACTCCCTGGACTTTCCTGGTGTAAGGACCAGCTCAGATCTCAGAAGCCCTACCAACACTGGGATAGCTCCATCATACCTAGAGGCTGACAGGAATAGCAGCAGTCAGGCTCAAGAAGCCAGGAATCCCTGGAAGAAAGAAGAGACGATGACTATAGCAAAGACAGTGTGTGGCCGCACAGAAGAGTGTCACCCCTCACAGCTGGAAAAAAAACACCCTGGAAGAAAGTGCTTGCTAAATTGGGTTTTAACCAAGTGGTACTGCCGGGATCCTCATCCAGGACAGCCAGTTCTGAGGTGAATGGTTGTCCATCTTACTATACCATCTCACAGCACAAAGCTCAGGGAGAAACGTGAAGCTGAAACTCAGAGTAGACACTGAAACCAGAGGGCTCACTAAACTCTGCCCTAGAACAGGTCAGCTCTAGGCTATGAGCTGTAATATAAAGACAACCAAGAGAGGGGGGAAAGACAGTGAGGTGCGGGAGGGAGGGGCTGTGGCTTCTGGCATGGTAGATTACCTAGTGCTTTGGAAGCCCACAGTAGGAGCCTCACTTGGCAGGGGGCTTCACTGGAAGAAGCTGAGTGATGCTCTGAGTTCTATGGACAGCTCAGGGAGTGGTCAGAAGAGCAGAAATTTGGGCCCAAGTGGTACCTCCATCTTCCTGGGGTTCTGAGGCCTCCTTACTCTGCTGTAGGCTTTCCCTGCAGGATCCAGGAAAAGGTGGGCTAGGATCCAGGAAACAAATACTAAAAGAGCTGAGATAGGGAGACAGTCAGCTGTGAAGGCCTCATCAACTGCCAAGCTCATACAAAGCAGGGGTGGGGGGGTAGGGTGGGTGCTGTTGGCCTCAACAACACAGATCCCACTAGGAGTCAAAAAGAAAGGATCCCGCCCCTCCCAGAGGCCAAGGGCTCTCCCAGCAGCACTCATGACCAGCAGTTCCAAAGGAGGATGTGGTCAACTAGAACTTCCTTTTGTCACTTTTGACCTGAGTAAGCTAAGATTATCTTCCTATGGCTTCAATAGAACAGTGTGTCACAGCAGACAGAACAGAGGCAGCCAGGAGAGGCCAACTGCCTCCACTAAGCCAGACACCATGGGACCCACAAGCACTGAAATAAGGCCCTTCGTATTACTCAAATATTTCTTAAGAAAAAGTTATTTTCATTTGAAGTGTTACATATATTAGCATAGTAAAGTTTTTTTGCAGTTATTTTAAAATGTTTAAATATAGCATTTTAAAATATTTTGTTCTAAGATATTTTAAAAATTCACACAATATTTGTACATAATTATGGCACAGTACAGTAATCCAGTGTGTGATATATAATGACTGAACCATGGAATTACCATTTTTGTCTACTTAAACGCTCATCATTCTATGCGTTAAAAACCTTCGGACTCGGGCTATCCTGAAATACACCATAGGTTGCTGTAGACTACGATTATCCTATTGTGCTACAGAACCCAAGCACAGTTCCTCCTGCCTGTTCAGCAGCATTAGTGACAATCTGTCTGCATTCCCCAGTCTCCTGTCATCACTATTCCACCCTTATGGGAGAGCAGCAATCACCCACAGATGAGTGAGAACACGTGGCTTTTGTCCTCTGGTATCCGGTTTGACTCACTCCATGTGATGCAGCCAGAGTGAACAGTTATCACCCATAGAAGCACACATGCTTTATACCCTCAGTAATTCTTGAGTGTAAGTGGTTTCAAACCAAATGGCTTGGGAACAACTCTTTGGGCATTCTTGGAGCAGCTAGTGAGGCAGGTTACTGGTTCTTCATTCCTAGTACACCAATGATGGGGCTACTAGCAATGTTCACAGAAGCACAGAGAAAAAGGCAAAAATACAAAGCGTCATGGTAGGCCCTTCACAAGGATTCTTAAAACATATATTACATTTATTGTGTGTATGTGTGTGGGGTCAGATGGCAACATATGGAAGTCAATTATTTGTGGATTCTGAATATGAAACTTAGGTCATCATCATGTTGGTGGTAAAGTGCTCTTACCTGCTGGACCATATAAAGGGCTCTTGACTTTCTTTCTCTCTCTCTCTCTCTCTCTCTCTCTCTCTCTCTCTCTCTCTCTCTCTCTCTCTTTC
>NW_004949099.1:3782772-3784919 GCF_000317375.1 Microtus ochrogaster
TCTCTCTCTCTCTCTCTCTCTCTCTCTCTCTCTTTCCTTTTTTCTTTTGACACAGGATTTCTCTATGTAGCTTTGGAGTCTGTCCTGGAACTAGCTCAGTAGACCAGGCTGGTCTCAAACTCACAGAGATCTGCCCATCTCTGCCTCCTGAGTGCTGGGATTAAAGGCATGCGCCACTACTGCCAGGCAACATGGATTCTTAATGAATATGCACTGTAGGAGATAGGTAAGCATTGGCTGTCACTGAGCCCAATATCCACGTCTTAATTGACTCTTGAGTCCTATGCTAAAATTACTTATACCTAGTGGATGTGGTCTGAGCCCATATAATCTGTAAGACTATAATCTTTCTATAGTCTATGAAGTATAAGTGATAGGCTCACACAATGTGCCTTCCTCCCCCACTGTTACTTTTCTGTCTGTGCCATTCTAGGAGGGTTAAACCTCATTACCACCATCCCTTCCTGCCCCTCTTCTTTCTCTTGCTTCCCAGCATGCCATAAGATGAGTGGGCTCCTCCACCCCATATTCTTACCACAAAGTTCAAAGCAATAGGACTGAGTTGTGTGGAAAGAGACCTCTGAGACCATGAACCGCAGTAAGCCTGTCTCCTTACCAGCTGGCGGTGTCAGATATTTAGTTCCAAGGTAGAGAGCTGGAATGCTGCTCACTCTGGAAGGTCAACATAGCCCTATGGTTGAGTCTGCTGGTAGCTAATCCAGCATTTCCCTTCCTGCCCATTTACACCCTCTGTTTGTCTTTCCCCTTGGTGTCTCATATTACACTGTGCTGAGCCATTCCATGCCCACATGTGTGCAGGTCCCAAGAGCTCCCTAAAGAAGACCTCCCAACTCCATGTGCCCTTACAGTTTCCAACAAAGCCCTCCACCTCACCTCATACCACCTTTAAGACACAATCCTTAGCTATCCCGAGTGTCATTTCTAAGTGGTTATTTGTCCCACTCATACCCATCTTCCAGCCTGAGCTGAAGAGTAAAGACTTGGACCCGGTTTCTTCTGAGCCACTCCTGCCCTGCTCCAGTACTTGCCTGCACCTGCTCATCTTCCCTGCAGGCTCTGAGTTATCTCCAAGGCTGATGAACCCAGGGACCTGAAGATGATCCTGTCCCTTCCAGTCAGTGCTGAGCAGGGTGGATGTTGTCAAGAGACTGTTAAGGTCACCAGAGCCCCTACGTGAGATAAGAAACTCTCTGCCCTGGAAAGGGGCAGGCATGGGAGAGAAATAGGCCATACCCCCTTTCCCATATCCCTAGGGTGGGTGCTGAGTTCGGGGGCTGGCCCTCCAGTCCAGACCCCAGGTGTGATCTGGCTCGATGGTCATCTGCAACTGAGCGGTAAGTACTCAACTACCAGCCTGTGCTGGAGGATGAGACCAGGGCACTCATTCCCTTTCAGAAACCCCCACCATCTTCACATACTACACGTAGGGCTGAAACCTAACACTGTGTTTACCAAACTGCATTGGATACAGGGTTAATTCCCAGTTTCTTTTTTTCCTTACTTTGGTGCTGGGGACTGAATTTGAGGCCTAGTACAAACTTAACATATGTTCTGCCACCACCACCCAGCCCCTTCCTGACATTTGAGCACATGGATAGAAAGAACTCACTAGACCTCCTTCAGACCACCTGTGAGTCCACTTGTCTGAAACCAAAGGCTGAGTGAGCCACCTGTCCTAGAGAAGGTTGACACACTTCCATGCTGGCACACAGCTATACTGTTAAGGTCATCTGTTCATGGAAGAGCTTCACGTCAGGCATGGAGGTGCAGGACTGAAGGCTCAGCAATTAAGAGGCTGAGGCAGGAAGATTGCAAGTTCAAACCACCTTCATCATGGTAAGACCCTTTCTCAAAACATAACAAGCAAAAGAGAATGCTCTTGAGCCAGAATGGGCCTTGGTTTGTTGAAGCTATTTAAGTTCGGGTGCTCTGACAAGCACGACTGAACGGCACCTAGCCTCTCCAGCTCTGTTAGGCCTATTCACAGAACTGCCTATGCTCCCCCCACACCCCCCACTCCCCCGCTCTCCTCATGCCTTCGCCTTTGCTCTGGCTCAGAACTGAGCTCCTGAGGTTTCAATCTTGGGGTACCCATTCTGGCAGTCAGAGCTCTTCTCCTTCCTCTC
>NW_004949099.1:3785305-3824426 GCF_000317375.1 Microtus ochrogaster
GTTTTTTGAGACAGGGTTTCTCTGTGGCTTTGGAGCCTGTCCTGGAACTAGCTCTGTAGACCAGGCTGGTCTCGAACTCACAGAGATCCGCCTGCCTTTGCCTCCCGAGTGCTGGGATTAAAGGCATGCGCCACCACCGCCCGGCTCTGTAAATGCATTCTTAACAAGAGGTTTTATTCAAAACATTTTAAAATTATACTGCACTGACTTTGAGATACATGTCTCTGAACAGCTCTCTACTGAGGTAGTCTATCTTCAGGTGGGTACAGCTCAGCATGAGGCAACCAGGAACCTTACTAAACTGGGGTGCAAGTTCTCATGGATGACAAAGGGAAGAAAAAGGAATATGGCAGCTATTGAGGAGTCAGGAGGAGGCCAGGAACTCTCAGAATTTTTATCCGAATCACCAATGATTCAGCTTCCTTCTTCCTGGGTTGTCATCTCCTACAAATTCCAATTTCTAATTTTAGAACAGTTTCAAAATGTTGGTAGATGGTGGGATTTTGTGGGATAATATAGTTCACTGTGTATGCTGTGCAGTTTATTGCCTGAGTTAAAATAATTCTCTTTTATTGCCAAAATTACAAATATTAAGCACACAGAGGTTCTAGTTTAATGTGTATTCAAGGCTGTAAGACTCTTCCAGCAAAGGAGATTGTTGGATGCTCCCTACTACAGGACTGGGGAAGATAACTGCACTATTCTAAAGTGTTTCCTGCAGCTGGAATCTGGGCAGAGCACTGGCCTTGGAGGAGGCAACACTCAAGCCCTCTGTGTTCTCCCTATCCAGCATTAGTGTCCATCACAGTTAAAAAAACAAAAACTTGTTACAAAGCAAAGTAACAGACTCAAGTATTTTGCTCCTAAAAAACCAAAGAGCAGATGATCCAAGCCCTGAACTATGCAATTGAGAACAGGAACTAAATCTGTAGCCCCAAGTGCATATTTGCTCTCCCCGCTGTGCAAAGGCAAACAGAAAATGTCACTGAACTGAGAAAAACCGAGAGGTTTTTTAACATAATCCTAATGTTTGGGGTTTTGAAAAGGTATTTTCTAAAAGGTTCCATTTTCATATCCACAAATACAGCCCAGCATTTGCAAAGACAGCTAAGAAACATTACTAACTCATAAATAAAACAGGACAGGGTGAGAAGCCACAGCCCACAGCCCGCTTGGATTTTTGACCCTCTGTAAATATAGCTAATGTGGCAGGAAGTATGAGCCTAAGACTGGAGAAGACAGCATGGCTGACACACGTGACTGCAGGTGAGGAGAGTCTCAGCAGACTGACTGTCCTCATGAGCAGCCTCTGAAGCATGGGCTTTGACTCAGGAATCCTGTCTCCCACAACCCTGAACAGTGCTGTACCTCTAGAAATCTCAAGGTGCTCTTGTATAAAATGGAAGCAATGGCAAAAATGGCTGTGAGGAGTACAAAAGATCACTCATAATATGTGTGTAATACAGTGGCCGGCCTCAGTAGGTGTTGAATGAATTATAAATGTCATGATTATTATAATCAACACTGATTGGTGGAAAGAAATTCATTCATGAGAAAATAAATTAAAGAGGGAGGCCAGGTCTCCAGGTAGGGAGGGAAGGACTGTCAATTAGTACCATAGCTGGCATCACATAGCACTTAGCTTCTGCAGGTTGGCAAACTCTTCTTGTGTCCTGATAACAGCTCTGAATTGTCATGCCTGCATTCTTGATTCTGGGCTTGGAGAAGGGAGATGTTCATATATATATATCCCTATCTGCCCACTAGCTACAAAGATGCAGGGCCAGGAGGGAAATCCAGGCTGGTGCCTAAGAGCTTGCACTTTCCACTGCTCCTGTCCTGCGGGAGAATGCAGGTGTCACACTCCTTTCAGTTCCCTGCTTCCTGTGAGGTGGGCTGGCAGCTAACTACAGATAAAGGGGCAGCCGGGGACATGAGAGGTAAGAACAAGCTCCATAGGTGGCCTTCCACACTGTTCAGAATTGAAGCTTCACCTTGGGGCACATTTGAGGCCTCTTGGAGATCTGTCTGGTCTAGCCATATGTTCCCCACAGGCATGGCTTAGTCAGTTATACCCCAGGCCATCCCCATAGGAGAGGTCATCATTCATACCCTGTCCCTAAGAATGGGGGGGGGTCTTCTTGAGGTACTTGCCAGAGTGTCCCCAAAGCTGACAGCACAGCCTTCAGAACCTACCTTATAGACAAAAGATCAATAAACGCAGGGATATACTCTCAGGCCCACTATTAATTGACAAAAATCCCAAGAAGACCTAAGATATGTTTGGCTGATCAAATTGGCCGAGATGAAAGGCCTGCTATAGCAGACGCAGTTCTTGCGGCTGTCGTGATACATCGATGCTGCCTTTCTGTAGGCGAAGCTGCCATGTGCAATGGCATGGCTAATGAGCACGCTCTGTCTTGAGAAGCAGATAGGGTACAGAGATGTAGATTAAAGCGTTTCTACAGCTGTATTGTTTGTAACAGCAGAAAACTAGTAACTGCCAAGGAGAGAGTACGTAAATAAATTATGGTGCACCTCAAGGAAAGCTGTGCAGATTCCTGTACACGCTGCCAATGAAAGATGTCCAGGATGTGATACCAAGTCAAAACATCTGTTCCTATTTACATAGAAGTAAGAAATATATTCTTGAATAAAAACATCAGGAGTCCGGTGAAATACAGCAACATGAAAAAAATCCAAATGTCACTTCGGGGTGACCTATCTCCACATCCATGTGGCAGCTTGTTTATATCAACTTGATACACGCTGGAGTCATCTAAAAGGAGGGAGCCTCAGTTGAGAAACTGCTTTCACAAGACCAGGCTATAGCACATTTTCTTAGCGATTGATTGGGGAGGGCCCAAAACCAACCCACTGTGGGTGGTGCCACTCCTGGACTGGTGGGGTCCTGGGTTCTATGACAAAGCAGGCTGAGCAAGCCATTATGAGCAAGCCAGTAAGCAATGCCCCTCCATGGCCTCTGCATCAGCTCCTGGGCCTCCAGGTTCCTGCCCTGTTTGAGTTCCTGTCCTGACTTCCTTCAGTGGTGAACAGTGACATGGAAACACATGTAAATAAATCCTTTCCCCCTCAACTTGCTTTTGATTATGATACTTTATCACAATAAGTACCCTTAACTAGGACAATCCATAATGACCAACTGACCAGTTCAAAGGCTGATTTATCACCTGTACTGGTGTGGCCTACATTAATCTGTCCCCTATCTTCTGAGGATATCAGTTGTCAATGGATTCTCCTGAAGCAGTGCCACACTGGGGCTGCCCATTCACTTTAAGACTTGCCATCCAAGGGGACTGCTTTCTTCACTGGAACTATGAGAAACTGAGAACAATTCAGGATGGAGAGGATACCAGAGGGGAGAGAAGGGGGCCTAGAGTTCTGTAGCCAGTACTCGGGGAGCCTCACAACCACCTTCTGACCCCAGATACATCTCCCAACATATGCACAACATGTCACTCTTTTGAGTATTCATTTGGTGAGTTTCTACGCTAATCAAAGAAAGCATGCACGCTAAGAACAAAACCCAGCAGTACTCTGCCCCCACGCTATCATCACCACCACCTCTCAGAGAACCCGTTTTTCTCTCCTCAGCACTCACTCTGGGTCTCTAAATTGCTGTTTTTACAGCGATTTCATGATTTGTCAACTTGCAATATCAGAGATAAATTCCCTATGATGGCAGTGAGGACTCGCTCTTCATGCCTCTTCCCACAGAAATGTGGCAGTACACTTCTGTGAAGACGATATTCGCTATTGTGACAACATTTTGTCCACTGCTGAGCCACTCTGTGCCATAATTGCATCTCTTTCCTCACAATGAATAATTCCCTCATTTAAGGATCTATTTTCTTCGGACCTAGGTCTACTTCTTCAGTTCTTCCAGTAGCTCTCTGCTGTTCTACAGCCACCTGGACTTCTGGCCTTGGCCTGCAGTGTTCCCACTCCAGAGCCCAGGGCAGCTATGTGTAAGCAGCTTGGAAATCTGAGCATCTCTTTAGCACAGCTCCTGCTAAAGAAGCATTCCTTAGTTCCTGTCTGTCCTCAATACAGCCTCTGCATCCTCTGAATAAAGGTGCAAGGATAAAGCAAAATTGAACTGTTTGTTCCCACATTCAATTAACAATTTGGCTGTACAGAAGATTGTAGATTGAAGCCATAACTGAGTACTTGAAGGCTCTTTGGCTCCTCCCTCTGTATTCAGTCTTTTGCATATGATCATCACATCTCAGTCCCTTAGAGGGGTTATCACCTGCCTGAAGAGATGCCAGGAAGAAGGCAGGACACCCCTCCCACCAAGGCCTTCAATTCTGGCTCTAGTACAGAGACTGGGTCTCCTTATTCTTGTGCAGACTCAGCCATTACTGTTTCCAGGCCCCTTCCATACCTGCCTTCTAGGAGGACTGCAGCCTGGTGGCAGTTCTGGACCCTGCATGGCCTGCAGTGTGGTAGGTGTCCTGGGCAGAGCCTGGCAGAGGCTTGCTTCTTAGCAGAATTGCTCCCAGCCTCATACTAACACCTTCCTTCACCACACTCCTGTCTTTATATTTTAGTGTTAAAGATGGCAACTTCCTGTTGTGCTGTGGGTTTTAAGGGAAGTGATAAAAGCAGAGGTAAGTCCCTAGGAGTGGGTCTTTAAAGAAACTACCACCATGTTTTTTTTTTGTTTTTTGTTGTTGTTGTTAAAAGGTGATGGCTGCAAGCTCTCACCCCCGGGAATGGACCTACCCAGTCACCATGCCTTTACTGCTATGGTGGGGTGTACTATCTCAAACTGTGAGCCAAACTAAAGATCAGGTTTGTCATGGTGCTGTGAAAAATAACTATTTTATTTTATTTTTTAAGATTTATTCATTTATTATGCATACAATGTGCTGCTGGCAGGTATGCCTACATGTCAGAAGAGGGCACCAGATCTCATTATAGACAGTTGTGACCCACCATGTGGGAACTGAACTCTGGTCCTCTGGAAGAGTAGCCAGTGCTCTTAATTTCCGAGCCATGCCTCCAGCCCCCTAATTTATTTTATATCCTTATTCGTCATCAGGTGGAGATTTCTTTGGGTTTATGTGACTCATGTTCAGTTCCTGGAATCAGAGGCATCACTGCAGTCTCTGGGCCATCTAAAGACAGTAGGTTTCCTGCAGACCCAAAGGTGAAGGGCAGAATGCTTCTGTGTTTGTGGGTATTCAAGGGGACTCCTGCCAGTGCCATAGCCCAGTATTTCCAGGTATGTAGACACAGGTGGGCAAAGAGAGCACTTCTTGGATACTCTGTTGTGGTAGCATGCCCCTGTTGATGTGGAGAATGGAGTTGGTCCAAAGGACAAAGACTGCGTTCTGGCCAGAGTGTTCTTAGCTCCTAGACCACCAGCTGGGGACAGAAGGTGTCTGACCTGTAGGATGGAGAGCTACTTAATGTCACCCTCACCCCTTGCTGGTGCTTCTGAGCCCACCTAGTTTTGTTGACATTGCCCCTTTCAATCTAAAGGCGCACAGGTGCCTGACTACATGTAGCACTATACCAGGACTGGGAGATGATGGGCCTCAGACACCTGTGCTGAGTCTTGGGGCCTCTAATTAGCCTGTACTCTTCCACCTGCCTTTCAGAGCTCTGCTTTGGCTGCCCCAAAACACTTCCAAGGGTTTCCAGTTGTTCTTGGAAGCTAAGAGTGGGGAGAAATTAGTCTAGTCATTTTGCCTTGATCAAAAGCCTACTGATATTGTTCCTTTAGTAGGGTTATGGTGTGTCCTTGAAACACACAGAGAGAGATTTGTTTCTGTTCATATTTATTTCCCATGTCTTTGTTGATCTATATTCTTGCCTGTTTGTCCCACTTTGTAGCCTAGGCTGGCCCAGAACTTATATATCCTCCTGGCTGAGCCTCAAGTCCTAGGGTTTCATGTATGTGCCACCACACCAGCTACTGATGCAATTTCAATTCATTTTTTTTTTGCTCTTTGACAGTTTCACACATATACATATAATTAATTGTATTTCACCCCCTATTAATTTATCTCACTGTCCTTTCTGCTGAGACCCTTCTTTCTAACAAGTATTCTTACTTTGATGTCGTGGGGCCGGGGATGTGAGTGTGCATGTATGTGTCCTAGAGTTTAATCAGGGTTGGCTGCTAGAGCATGGGGGGGGGTATTATTTACTGCTATAATTTTTGAGTAAAGAAAGCAACATGGTTCAACATTCAAACTACATATAAAAACTCCACTCTGACAAGTGCAGCTCCCATGTCTTCCTCTTACTCCTCTGCAGCCTTGTCAGTAAAACATCAGTTCATGACTATTCTTCGTGCATTTCTTTTTGAAAAATAAGTGGGTTCATACCCTTGCATCCTTGCCGCCTTGTTTTAGCAATGGCCTGAGCATCTGTTAGCAGTTGATGATTCCCACCCCAGAGACTCCCAGTCCTCACAACCTGGAAGCTTCTCCTGTCAGTACCCTCACAGGCCCGTGCTTCTGCATAAACCCCTTCCCTCCATTCTGCTCACATTCCTCAATCTGTCTCATGCCCTGGCTGCTGCCATCCCCTTCTGATGTTACTAACGCAGGGTGGTTTTTCCCCAGACTTTCCTCATAATTCTTATTCTTCATCAATCATTTACATATATGAGTCCCTTGCACAGAAATGAGGGAACCGTGCATCCTAATGCTGTCTCCATTAGCGTTGGCTGTGAGGTTTCCAGTGACTCATGCCAGTCCACTAATAAGAATGGCTGGAGGATACCCACACCAGGTGCTGATGAGCTGCTTATGGTTTAAGATCATATGCTCAGGAGGAAAGTGAGATAGTTTCCACAAAACATGGTCGATAAAACATGAAATGTTAACAATTATACCACTTTTTAAAATGTCACAAAATAGAAACGACACCCAACACTGTCACAGTGCTGGCAGCCTGCTCTGTTACCTCATACCCAGTTCACAGGAACAGGCAAACATCCCTGGAGATTTGGAATCGACTCAGCTTCTTCTCACTGGAGGCAACACCCTTTACACCGCCTCTTTCCCATTCCCTCCCGTCACAGTACAGCCTCAGCACCAGGATGAGAGACCCTTCTTTGCTCACTGGGTTCACAGAACAGGCATTTCTTGAGCATTTACTGGTCTGCAGACTGTAGGAGCTAATACTTATGAAACACTTGCACAGCGTCTGCCACACACAGGAATGCAGTAAATATCAGCCTTTATTCTAGACAGGCAAAGTCACTGGCTAATATCCAAGAAGCACCAGCAAATTAGCAGATTCTACATTCTAGCCTCTTACTTTGCCAGAAGCTGATGTTCTCATTAGATGCCATTAGAGCAGCAAAGATACTTGCCAAGGCTGACCATTTTAACAAGCGACAATGAAGTGACCTACATTCCTCCTGGGAGCTACAGGAAGCTCAGGCGCCTACAGGTTTTCAGGCAGTGTTCCTTAGGGAGAGTATGTGACAGTACAGGAACTTAGAGTATTCTCAATCACTCAGACAGAAACAAAACACAGTGTGCACTCCTAAGAAGGGCTTTCACATACCTATGACTTGGGTAAGTAACTTGAACCTCCCTGAGCTTGAGGCTACAATCTGGGCTTTCAGATTTGAAAAACATTGCCTGTCTTTGCACTAATTTGTTTTGCCTAGACCAGTATGAAGTACGACATCAACAGTCCTTACTTGATGCCCAGGACTCCTTAACGAAAATACTATAAAACCTGAACATACCTCATATGGGCCTCCCCCCACCCCAATCCTCACTGGCTTCCAAATGTCTATGGAAAGGATCTCCTATGATGCTTAGGAGCCATGATGCAGCTGGACAGTGTACACCTGGCCAGCTGAAGGATACACCTGTAGCTGTAGCTTTCCTGTGCTTTCAGTGGTCTCTGGCAGTCTTCGGCGGCCAGTGACTTGCTGGACGTGCAGGTACACAAGACCTGGGTCCCCACAGGGCATCCATTCTCTCTCTCTCTCTCTCTCTCTCTCTCTCTCTCTCTCTCTCTCTCTCTCCCTCCCTCCCTCCCTCCCTCCCTTCCTCTCTCCCTCTCTCCCTCCCTTTGCATCTGCAGAGTTTGGGGCAGGGAAAAGACTAACATTTGGAGGCTAGCACAGGACTTCTCTAGGAAGGTCCAGAGGAGGTGTGAGTCATAGGGTGCAGAGTCTGACTGGCACAGGTAGAAAAAAAAGACACTTCCAACAAGGTTCAAGGAACAGAGAGGTCTGTAGGAGCACCAAGTGAACCCAGAAGCAGGTCAGTTCTGCTGGTGGAAGTGACAAGGCTGGGGACTGAGAAGCAGCAGCCATGTGATAAAAGCATCCTATGAGCATAGCATAGGTAAGGCTACTTTGTGTATTCACTGTGGCTAAAACTAAAGGCCAAGAGGCCATAAAGGTTCAGTGAACAGATACTGATAGCAGGGATGGAGAGAAGCTCTTCCATTTAGGAGAAAGTTCAGATAAATTGGCATGGGTAGGGAGAGGAAAGGCCCCACTAGACTCTGGGTTTCATGTACCTGGAGGTGATAGAGAATCCTCAGGATGTGAGGCCTCACACAGTAACACTGCATGAATCTTAGGTGGACCTGGACACCTTGTGTCTCTGATGACACTAGTTTGTTCCTTATATCCCGGTCTTTTTGCCTGGCCTGCGTACACAAGTTTTTATGACATTTTTTCTTCTCAATGGCTCAATTCAGGTCCTTATGGCTTATTTAGGGTTGTTTCACTATGAACAGTTGAAGCAATTTGAGAATGTGATAAAACCATGGGCAATCACTTTACAAATCAATTTCTATGATAAATGACAATGCAGGCAGAGTGAATTCCATAGGCGCCTTGAGAGGGTCATCCCAAGAAGCCAGGTGCACCCAGGACTAACTCTTCTCAGATGACATAGAAACAGTCCAAGGGGGACATGATTGGGCCAGAGATGCAGACTAATTAGACCAAGGCATCTGATTCAGCTGGCCTCAGGGTCATTTCCCATTTCTGATGGCTCAAATTCCTGCCACTGAAAAATAGAAACCATAGTTCAACATGGAGGCAAAACAAAGGCTTCAGATCAGCAAGTGCTACAACTAAACTCTATTTCCACCACCCATCCAAGCAGCTCTGTGTACCAAAGTCCTAAGTTTCCACCATATAACGAGAATGCCTGTATACACTCACAAGACCTGTGGTAACTAGAGATAAAGCCACTGGCAAAGTGTCCAGGACTGAGACAATCCACATAGGGAACTAGAGAAGATTCCCGAATGCTGGCCTAAGAGGAGGCCACAGAAGAGAAGCCCTCCTCCCTATCCTCTTGAGGTGATGCTCAGGCAGGCCTGTGGAGGCCCCAGAAGCAGCGTGGACCAGCAGGTCTTATCACTGCACTGCAGCAGCCCTGGCTCTGTGGATTAGGTTCACCTGGCTAGCCAACCCAAACCAAGTCCCGGCTGGCTGAACTGGCACCTCATGGCGTCCTGAGCAAGTGGCCACAGGGCAGAGGAGGACACTAAACATCCTGGAATCTTTCTGTCATCAGAAAGTGTCCCTTCCTCAGCTCTTACTGCGCACACCTGCTGATATCTGTGAAGCACACCCTGAATAATGAGCGACTGTGAGGTAGCAAACAAAGAAGGGCAGAGAGGCTTGGGGGGGCAGTAAGGGACTAACAAGGATTGCAGGTATGGGGCCGGCCATCACTGCGGCACATTCCAACAACACAGGAGGGCAAAGAGTCCTGTGGTCTCTCCTGGCTCCTGCACTCTCTCATTCAGAGACGTTCTTGACAAGGCTGATGACTGAGCAAGTCTCCTGCCTCAATGCTCCCAGTTATGGGCATGTGTCATCAAGTGTGGTGAAGCCTACAGACTTTGTCAAACATCTCAAGCTGATGAGACGTTAGAAGCAGCTCTGCATTGGGGTCACTGGGCAATTCTGGTACCATTGCTGTCTTATGCTAAGGGACTCCTTGCTATGGCCCTGTCCTGGACTGTAGGGTGGAAAGCAGCACCCTTGTACCTTCACTAGCTGTCCAAAGTGCCATCTCCTCAACTGTCTGAAGATGTTACCAAACATCCCCTGAAGTCACAAACGTCCCCGAGGGAGGATCACACTCTATGAGAACAAGAGTGCAAAAACAAAAACAAAACCTCTTGAGAAATAAAATGAACACTCTTAAAAGGACTGAGGTGTTTGTGAGATCGTGAAGATCATGGCACCCACTGATTGCAGTTCACAGGGTAAGAGATAGGTACAGGGTCCAGAGGAACACACCAGTTTGTAGGAAGAGAGTTTGTGGGTTTCCACCAGATGGTTCTAGGACCCAGCAGTCACTTTCCCAGAAACACCTACTTCTAACAGAGCAGAGCACTGACTAGAGACATGATGAAATGGCCCAGGCTGTGAGGACAGGGTCAGAGGAGCTAAAGCTTGGAAAGCTGAGCCTTAAAAAAATGAAAAGGGGGAGGAAAAAGCTTTTAGAATTGGATTAGGAGTGATAAGAGTAGGAAGGGTTGGGCTCATATTGGGGTGAAAGGTGGCCAGTTAGCAAGATGGAAAGAAAGGGCTCCTAAACTCCCTCCGCTATCAAAGAGAACAATCTCCTTGACTGAGACTGAATCAAGCTCTGATGTGAGGGAATTGAAACTCAAGGCAGGAGAGATTGCAGGAGAACATCCAGTCACGCTAAATGAATTCAAATCTCCCCATCCAGATGCATCCAGTCTCAGCATGAATTCACTCACAGGACAGATTTTGGGGCTGAGCACTCCTGAGGATTCACAGTAAATAGGAAGATGCCCAAGACAAGCAACGTCCAATTTAGCAAAGAAAAAAAGGGATAAAGCATCACAAATGGCAGATAGGAGAGCAGACATAGGACATCAGATCCTTCCCAGTCCAGAACCATTTCCCTGCCTTTTGTTTTCATGTATTCTAAGGAGAGGCAGGAGGATTATGAGTTCCAGACAAAATGGAGGTTGAAGAGTAGTTCTTTCCAATTCCTGACACAGCACACATGGCCAAATGGTAGGGGAGGACCCTGTGGCTCCGAAATAACTTTGCCACTCTTCAGGGTGGAAGCAGAACTAGAAGCTGCCATTGCGCACTGGAAAGTACAGTTGAGTTTCATGTAACAACAGCAATTGTGACCACAGAAGGAAAGTAAAGAAGACTGGTCAAGTCTCTTGCCAACCCTAAGGTGGCTCCCTTAACTAAGAACTGTGCTTCCATGCTCCCCTATCCAGCCTTCCTTTATCCCAATCATCCTGTTTCCCCAAGTTCCCCCCATCCTCCCCTTCTCACTTTTCTCTCCCCATCTCCCCTTACCCCCAACCCACCCCACCCCCAAGATCCCACTTTCCTCCCCGGAATTTTGTCTACTTCCCATAGCCAAGAGGATAACTATATGTTTTTCCTTGGGTTCACCTTCTTATTTAGCTTCTTTAGGTTCGCCAATTGTAGACTCCGTGACCCTTATTTATGGCTAGAAACCAATTATGAGTGAGTACATCCCATGTTCATCTTTTTGGGTCTGGGTTACCTCACTCGATGTCCCCGGTTAGTTCCTTGGGCAGCTGAGGATAGGGAACCTGAAATGACCCTATCCTATAGCAATACTGACGAATATCTTGCATATCACCATAGAACCTTCATCTGGTGATGGATGGAGATAGAGACAGAGACCCACACTGGAGCACTGGACTGAGCTCCCAAGGTCCCAATGAGGAGCAGAAGGAGGGAGAACATGAGCAAGGAAGTCAGGACCACGAGGGGTGCACCCACCCACTGAGACAGTGGGGCTGATCTATTGGGAGATCACCAAGGCCAGCTGGACTATGACTGAAAAAGCATGGGATAAAACCGGACTCTCTGAATATGGCGAACAATGAGGACTGATGAGAAGCCAAGGACAATGGCAAGGGGTTTTGATCCTACTTCATGTTCTGGCTTTGTGGGAGCCTAGCCAGTTTGGATGTTCACCTTCTTAGACATGGACGGAGGGGGGAGGACCTTGGACTTTCCACAGGGCAGGGAACCCTGACTGCTCTTTGGACTGGAGAGGGAGGGGGAGAGGAGTGGGGGGAGAGGGAGAAGGGTGGGAGGAGGGGGAGGGAAATGGGAGGCTGGGAGGAGGCAGAAACTTTTTTTTCCTTTTCTCAATAAAAAAAAAATAATACCACTAGAAAGAGAGAGAGAAAAAAAAAAAGAAGACTGTTACCTATCTAGCTAGATCCTGGCAAGCCTGGTCCACATGACCTCATCTGCTTGATTCCCTAAGAACAAAGACTCTAAGCTCAGCAGAGGTGACTCCCTGACCTAAGGTCAGTTAGCAAGAGCCAGGGAAGAAGTCAGATCTGGGTGTGGATATGGATTCCATCAGTGGTCAGTCACCTGTGGGAGACAACAGGAGGCTTGCAGCATCTGTAAGAGCTCCCATACACAAGAGTGTTTATGATAAGGAAGAGAGTTCTAAATCAATGAGTGGAACTGTGTAACTACTAATGAATATGATTTCAAAATAATCATAAATGACAAAAAGTAAAAATGGGGAAAGAGGAACATTTATCATAAAATAGATGACAAAACAGCCTGTCATTTTAGCCACTCAGGAGGCTAAGATGAAAGGATCATTTGAGCCCACTCAGGACAACAGCAACTCTGCAAATCATAAATAAATAAATCCCATTAAATAAATATCTATAAAGTAAACAGACCAAGAAAAATGAGTTTTTCTAACATAGTTTAACCACTCTCTAATAAACATATCATATAAAAAAGGCCTATAAATCATTTAAAAAAGACAAATGGCCTATAGGAAAATGGTCAGTTGCTATAAAGAGGATATACTCAAGAGAAGAAACATAAGGAATCAAAGCACTGTTTATCAAAAGAGTTTCTTTATGCTGATCACTGTAAAGTGTAGTCATGTTTACAGGGGATACGATGCTGCAATGGCACAGGTATGGGGTTGCAACTTCAAAAGCCTTTTCACTGGTATTATTCCTGAAGAGAAATCTGGGGTTAACCATTAAAACCAATACTTTGAGAGAGATGATAACCTTCCATGCCATCAACAGGAAGATGCCAAATAAACACAAGAGACTCCCATCATGCATTTGTCAAAAGGAACAAGTGAGATTGATGTACAGAGAGAGCTGGTGTGTAAAGGTTTTCAAGACATACTGTTATATTCAAGCGACAAAATAAGTTGCAAAATAAACTGTAATCCCATTTGTGAAAATCCACGTCTGTACTGCTACAGTAAGGCACTCAAGAGAGAAAGTATCTTGTTGGAGGAAGGCCACTTGTTGGATCCTGGCTGCTCAGCCCGAAATAATCACACAGAAATCATTATTATTTGCAATACTGTTTGGCCAATAGCTTAAGCGTATTTCTAGCTAACTCATATCCTAAACTAACCCATCTCTATTAATCTGTGTATCGCCATGTGGCTGTGGCTCACCAGGTAAAATTCTATCTAGTGTCT
This sequence comes from Microtus ochrogaster, assembly GCF_000317375.1. Taxonomy (NCBI): domain Eukaryota; kingdom Metazoa; phylum Chordata; class Mammalia; order Rodentia; family Cricetidae; genus Microtus; species Microtus ochrogaster. The sequence continues at coordinate 3,798,796 of NW_004949099.1, forward strand.
GTCTCTGGCAGGGGCTATATGGCTTCTCTCTACCTCTGCCTCCTTTCTCCCAGTATTCAGTTTTGTTTTTCCCACCTACCTCTATTCCCTGTGCAGGCCCAAGACAGTTTCTTTATTAACCAATGGTATCTACAGCATACAGAAGGGAATCCCACATCAGTATCTGAAGGAAGGTCTCCCAGGGTTGATCTGCAGATGGAAAGCCATGCTTCCCATGCTTTCTGGTGTTTTGACTTTCTGCAAATATACATTATATTTGTAATTTATTTAAAAGGTGATGAGGAAAATACTTCCAGGTGTAAAGTCAGAAGAGACCAGCATGAGAAGGTGAGCTGTGTCAGCCTCTCCAGTGTGTGGCAACACAGAGCCTGAATTCCCCTGGAGAAATACAGAACTCATGATCCAGTAATTTTAGGTTGAAATATGAATTTTCCTAGAAAACCAGTTCAGATAGTTCTAATGATGGAAAAACCTGGAGCAACAGAGTGTAATGACAGGTGACAAGGGGTAGGATGTTGTTAGTTAGATCAAGATAGACTGGATATAAATGAAGGTTGATGGCAGACTGAAAATACAAGGACATTAGAAGATGTGTGTGCTTATGATCCCATTTTTGTCATTACTGAAACATTACAATATTACTGTTTAGCAGTCTCTGGTATGGGTGAGAACTGAGGGGAACAACTGTCACTTCTTTTAAGGGCAGGGTGATTCAATCAATTTCCTTTTATTCTTTGTCCTTATTTGTATTTTTTTGTTTGTTTTTCTTCTTACTATGAACATATATTTCAGAAATAAATAACAGGCAATTTAAGAAAAAGGCAATGTTATCCCGTGGCTGGATAAGCTCCAAGCAGACGACCCAGTAATTCCCAAAACACAAGTACCCAGACAAGAGTTTGGAGACTGAGACAGTAGCAAAGAGCACTGAGTGACATTCAGGGAACATTCTCCATCTCATGGGTCCACTTTGGTCTAGCTGTGTATACTGTTCTCTACTGACTACAGGGTCATTCAGTCACTGCACTCTGGGGTGGGGGAGAATCTGAAGAGGTCAAAAAGTGAATTAGGTGAGGCCATGATAGGGAACAGTTCTATTGGAATAGTGGGCACATGCAGGCAGCACAGGGGCTTCCAGATCAGGCAATGCTCAGCAGGCTGGAGAAGCGCCTAGACACAAGCAGGACCCAAACCAGCGTCCTGCAGCCCAGGCTGAAGGATCTTGGCCTTGTCCTGGTTGCAGTGGAGAGTCAATGAAGAACACCAGAAAGTCTGGCTAGACAACTGGATGTTGAATCATGGATGATATCCAGAAAAAAATACATAGTGGGAGGGAAGAACATGGCTTCAGTTCATGAGAGACTAATAGGCTGCCATGATGGAGGGGGGATTAAGGGGCCAGGAAATGCTAGCTCAGTGGTATGAGCAGGACACTTAGTTCCCAGCACTAGGGGCGCACAGTATGCTGAATCCTGACGCCAGTGTCTTTTCTTGACTTCTCACTATGACACCAGCAGTGTCCTGATCTAGGCCTGGTAGGGGAGCACTAGAAAGGGTGGAAAAGGTCCTGGAGTAGCTATCTACCTAAAACTATCTTTTTAACAAAGTCCTCCCCAGCTGGAATGGGTGACAACTTGCATGTGTTATGGAAAGTCACTCTTGGCTCTCCAACCTGTAAGCATCATTTAGGAGACTTAAAGTGCTGGGGGGACCAAAACACAATGCATGTGAGAAGGAAGCACTGCACACTATGGCTACTGCAGGAATGCACAGAAACCACTTGCAGAGAGCAGATTCTGACTGAGTCTGGGCTGAAAAGAACTCTAACAACACTAAAGTGCAAATGACATAAATCAGTACCAGCAAGCAGCAGTTTAACCACAGGGCTAGCCCTTGACCTGGGAGGCAACTCCCTTTTCCTATCAGGCTCTAGCAGCATTTAAGTTCTCTGGCCCAGGTTTTGTGCATTGGAGAAGGAAAAATAGAACAAGCTACTCTCATGAAAAAGTCTGAACTACATATGCCATGAACTTCAGAACCAAGAAGCAACTTCAATGTGACTGTTGGATACAGACTTATGCCTTAAACAAATAGAAAACCAAATATCCTGGAAGAAGATATTATTGGGGAAAAAAAGCATAAGAATTAATGTCACTGCTCTGAGGTAAGATGAGGACATTGTAGTTATGTAAGAATTACATATTTGAGACTTGTGTGAAGTACACAAGGAGAAAGGGTACGGCTGCTGGGAATTGGCTTTAAGGTGCTTAAATAAACAGATAGGGCACAGTCAGAAGTAAACATGCCACGGGAGAGATACTAGCTGTACTCCTGTGTCTCCCTTCAGGAGCTCTCCCCCATGAACAGTGTTGACTCACAGCCCTGCAGCAGCTGGCATGGTGCCATCAGCTGCTAAGTACTGACCCCTGAATTCAGGTGACAAGGTCTCAGGGCCGAAAATGATTTTCGGCTGTGACCCCACCCAACGCATGGTACCGCTGCTGTGGATATCCATGCCATTTCTGAATCTATTGCCCAGTAGGGTGGTGAGAAGTCCAGCTTTGTGGAGTTGTTTGCAGTTAGAACAAAAAGAATGCAATGACTCACTCAGAACATACCTGGGGCTTTCTCACCAAGCACTCAAACCAGGCCAGCAATCCAATCATTGTTGTCACCCAGCTTTCAGGGTCACTTTGAAGGTTAAAGGAGACAGTCAATATTTTTGCATGTAGAGTACACTCAATAAATATTAGCAGCCAGGCACCAGGAAAAGCAGCTTTGGAAATGGGTTTAATTTGTGTGTATCAACTCATGCAATTGTCTAAGTTACCTAGGAGGTTAGAGCTGCTACAGTTTCCTGAAACAGATTCTCAAAGACATGGTTCCATCTTTGGTTGTGCTTTGATAGCTATGAAACATCCGGTTGTCACTTAGTTTCTCTCAGTGTCTTCATTTTCATGTGACAAATAATCCTCCTACCACTCCCAAAGCCACACAACAAAACCTAAGCAATACAACCCAGATATTATACCTAGCACAGAAGACCTATATAGCACACTCAGTGGTCCTAGGCTTAGACATCTGTCCCAAGGAGGTAGCTGCAAGGTTGGGGAGCAGCAGGCCCTCCAAGTTTATAAGAGGTTGTAGTTTCTGTGTTTTTAATCTTGGGGAGGTGTCAGGTAGAGGAGGTTCTGGTAAAGTAGGAGATAAGACTGTATGGCAAAGAACCCACTTTAGCGGACAAAGTAGAAGCAGTGTAGAGAAAGAAAGGGCACAGGGAAGCTGGAAGCAGTAATGTAAGTGATGACAAAGAAGGAGATCAAAGAGGTGGAGGTGACAGGTAGAGCGAGTGTGTGGTTAAGAGGTGTGAGTGGAGCTGATACAAGTAGAGGGGAAACACAGAGGATAGAGGAGGCAAATATACCAGTTGGTATAGAACCCAATGGCAGAGAGAAGATAGAGGTTGACATGGTGCATGGAGAGGTAGATGAGATTAATGGTAGAGGAGGAAGAGGGGTGGAGGTGGTGAAGATGGAGATGATGGTGGCAGAAGTAGAGATAGTGGACCAGTTGAAGGAGGTGAAGATGTACCAGTTGGTAGAGATGATGGAAGTGGTAAAAGAGATGGCATAAATAGTAAAGGTAGCAAGATGGTTCAGGAAGTGATATAAGTGATGGAGGTGATAGTGTAGAGGTTGAGGTGTAGATAAAGGTAGGAGAAATGATGGAGGTGATAGAGATGGAGGTAGTAAAGGTGGTACAGATGGAGGTAGAGTTGTTGGAGATCGTGATGGTGGTGGTGGAAATAGTAACTATTGTGGAGAAGAAGGAAAGCATGGAGGCAGAGGTGGTGGTGATGGAGGTAGAGGTAGAGATGCCAATCTTGAGTGCCTGCAGAGAGTTAATGCTAGAGGAGCACTTAGTATTGGTTATGCTGCCTCTCCTCACAATGACCCAATGAAGAAACCTTACACAGATAAGAAAATGAAGTTTGGGAAGGCCTACTAACTTGATCCTTGATGAGGTAAGTTACAGTTTGAATGTGAACTATTGCCACAGACTTGCTTGCATATTTGGTCCCCACATGATAGCACCACTTTGGGAGGTTGTGAAACCTTTGAGACAAAGGGCTTAGCTGACAGGCACAGGTCACTAAGAATGGATCTTATAGCCCAGCCCTGCTTCCACTTCATCTCCGCCTCGTGACTGGCCAAGATGTAAGTAAGTTGTGCCACACCCTCCTGCCACTATGGCCTCCTTCACCACCAGAAATTGGCTGGACTCTGAGCTATAAGCTAAAATAAATCCCCCCTGAGTCTAAAAGTTATTTGTTCACAGCAAGGAGAAAAATAATTAACATGATTAGTGCAGATGGTAAGAAAGCATCGAATCCAGAGACTGGGATACTCTGCTTACACTACAGTGGAAAAACTACAGGGCCAGTAGATAGAGATGTGAGGACAGTAGCAGTTATACTGTTCTATCATCCCTGGCTGGGATCACTAATGGTGCCTTCAGCTAACAAAAGGATACAAAGTAATGGGTGCTGGGTGAAGTCTTCATTATGTACCCTGTAACCAAAGCTAATAGTGCTGTCCTTGTAAAGATGCAGACTCCCAATCAATGTTCAAGGTCTTAAGTGATTTGCTAACTCCACACAGCTGGCAGTGGTGCTGACAATCCAGCACTCAATACTACACTGCAACACTCTCAAGCCACTCAAGTGCAAGGCTGTAGTCTCACATATGGTGGGGAAGGGCCCAGGGCATGGGTTCCAGGTCCACTGTATCTTCTGTCTGTCAAATTGTGCTAATTTATTCCCACTCAAAGCTCACGAGAACATACAAGTGAGGTGCCATGACTAAATGAGGCACTGGTAGAGCAGCTGGAAGATAAATGCTCTTTCACCTAGCCTGGTACCAAGGTAAAAGACTTCTGGATTCAAACATTTTCAGAGGTCTCCTTTAGACTATTAGCAGGAGGCTCAGTAGGTGATGCATGCTCCCATTTGCTCTGGAGGCCAGGCTCCCTTCCCTGTGACTAATGTCCCTATATGCCACTGTTCTGGCTTCAGGTCACTGTGCTGTCTTCTGCTCTGCATCCCCATTCTGGTTGCATCTTTCTCAAGTCTTCTCTCTGAGGATCCTTGTCATTTGGTTTCATCTCCATACAAGTGTCCTGCTCTGCATCTCAATGACATCTCTGGGGTTGACACAAGGTAGGCCTCCATGCTCAAGGAAGGTGTCGAATGGACATGCCTGTACAGCTGTTTTGCAACAAGAACAAGTTTACTCACCATGTGGCCCCAATCTTCACTCCTAGAACCTGTGGCAGACTCTGGAAAAGGCAGTCACTTGTTAGAATGCCCTGCTCTGACTCTGGACTGGCTTCTGCAGGATCCCTTTCCAAAAGAAGACAGGAAGTTCCCTCCTCCCAGATCGATGGGATTTCTACTCCTTTCTCAACCACCAACATGTTCTCCTGGATGAAACTTCTTAAAAAAATGGCCAGCTAGCCTGCTTCCTCTACACATGCCTACCTCAACCCCACAAAGACATGTGCTAGCCTCCCTTGAGATGATGAAAGGCTCCTTGGGTGTGGCTACATATCCTTTACACCTGTAACACAGGCTTTCTTGGGCCTGAGCTCTCTGCCCCGCAGTATCCGGCCTGCTTCCCACATTCTCTTCCAAGCTGATATAGAGAGGCAGCATGGTGTGGTGGAAGGAGCAGACTCCATCTATCTATCAGCTGCATGGCTTCTGGCAACTTGCTCAGCCTGCTTCTGAGTTCTTTCATTTGTAGAACACATGTAATATAATCTAGTTTGCAGAGCTGATGCCAGGATCAGTGATAACTTATAAAAGGGGCCTGGCACATGGCACAGACTTGTCTTGCAGGATCTATACTTCCTGCTTGACACCTCTCAATCATCTTCCGGTCATCCTGTCTCATACACATATGTCCAGAATTAAACTCACCACTTTCCCTAAGAGCAATGGCTCATATGACTTTCTTTCCCTAAATGGCACCATTATTCTCCCAGGCTTTCAAGCTCAACTCTCTCTCCAGCTTTCAGTCCTTGCAGACCTTAAAATGACTTAAGGCCACACTTTTCAGCCAGGTCCCTTTAAATCACATGCCAGTCTCTGTTCAGCCTCACCTCCATGGCCTCTGTGTGGGGCACCTCAGCTGAGGCTGTGGCCTCCACCCAGAGGTCCCTCCTGTTCCTTGTCCTACCCTTCAGGCTGCCATGGGCATTTTGGTTATTCTCCAAACACTGCTTCCAGTAAGCAGCCTTCTTGGCAAAGCTTCCCTTCTTCCTCTCCAGAAACCCGAATGCATTTGTTTCCTGTTTATGTGCACACACTTTCCTCTCTTTATTCTTGAAAATACTTACTGAGCACCTATTATATGAAAGATACTGCATTCCTGGCCTCCATTGATGAATCACCCTTTGTGAATGACACTGTCAGGACTGTGTTCAAGAACTTTTATTAGGAAGAAGGGGAAATGTCACAGACACTAGGAAGTACTAGGCAGCATGGTATGTGCTGTGTTATGTGCTAGAATCTCTGAGAGGGCCCCAGGCTCCAGGAGAGGGGACAGGAGGCACCAGGCACTCCCTGCTGGCCTGCCCTCTTCAATAGCATCCCCTTGTTTCTAACAACTAACATACTGACAGGTGAATCCTTCCCAGGTCAAAGAGTGACTCTTATCCAACCCATGCATCCTTTTCCAGTCAGATGACCACTGTTCAGCTTTGTAACCCACAGATCTGCTTTGCTGCTTCTGAATTTTATGCAGATAGATCATACACTTCTCCTCCACACCTGGCCTCTTCTGCTTCCTTCGTAGGGTTTACAAATCTTCACTACTGCTTCCTACAGTTGTAGGCTCCTTGTACTCGCTCCTCACTGGATAGATGAATGAACTGCATGATTCTGCTCTGAGGCTCTCCTGAGCACTCCATAGGAATGCCATATGGCTTCTTCTGGAGAATCCGCTGGGTCACTGCATGTCCATATCTGGTTCTAATAGAATTGGACCTCAGTTCTTCCAAAGTGGCTGTGCCAATGCACTGCCACAGCAGTGTGGACTTCAGCTGACATCACCCATGTTGGCCCTTCTGCTGAGGGCACAACAGTTTCACCCTGTGGGTGAAGGTTATGGCTCCCTGGTGTGCACATGCTCACTAGCAAGTGAATACACTGATCAATGCCCCAGAGACAAGGATACCTGTGCATGGATCAGGCAGGCTTTAGGGAAAGCGGGGAGAAAGGGCTGACTATTCATAGGAGCAGGCATGTGTAAATGGGGAAGATAAGAAGAGTCAAACACCAGAAAGAACACAAATGTTTCTGAGTTTTCCTCCCAAACTGAGTCTTAGAAGTTGGCCTGCATTTTCAGACCCAGGCCAGCTGGCCTTGGTGAGTTCCCGAAAGAACATCCCCATTGTCTCAGTGTGTGGGTGCACCCCTAGGGGTCCTGAGTTCCTTGCTCATGCTCTCTCTCCTTCTGTTCCTGAGTTGGACCTTGGGGTTGTAGTCCGGTGCTCCAATGTGGAACTCTGTCTCTGTCTCCTTTCACCAATAAAACTGGACTTGCTGAACATAGCGGACAATGAGGACTGCTGAGAAGTCAAGAACAATGGCACTGGGTTTTGATCCTACTGCACGTACTGGCTTTGGGGGAGCCTAGGCAGTTTGGATGTTCACCTTACTAGACCTGGAAGGAGAACCCGGTCTGCTCTTCAGGCTGGTGAGAGAGGGGGAGTTGATTGGGGGAGGGGGAGGGATATGGGAGGCAGTGGCGAAGAAGAGACAGAAATCATAAATAAATAAATAACTAAATAAATAAATAAATAAATAAATAAATTAGCCTGCAAGCTTTCTCCTCTGTGCAGCTGCTGAGTCTGGGAAAGGGAAGACAAGGGCTTACAGAACTGAGAGGTCTTTGTGGCCTAGAAATCCAGAATGTGAGCATCATTTCTCTATATCCCCGAGGACTCCTTGCCTCAATCCTCACCACCTACTCTCTATACCTGAGGCCTCCATGAAACAGACCACACCTGTCTAAACCATCTCTGTTCCTGGAAGTTGGCCAACAGAACTGATGTAGAATTAATGAGTGGTTATGTATTTAAAATTAAAAGGAGGGGAAGGGTGGAAGTAACATTAAAGAGAACTTATTTCTTATGTCAGTATGCACTCTGTTGTTTGCTTCACACAAATAATCACTCACGATGAAATAATGGGCAGATTACCACCCCACCCCACTTCAAGCAAAAGAAAACTGAGACCGGTGGATGTAAACACCACACTCAGCTCAAGGCTGTTCCATTACCAAGCCAGAACTAGATGATGTCTGTGGGACCTCAAAGCATACTTGTCCCTTTTCTTACTCAGTTCCATGGGTGCCATGGGTAGCCACAGCAAATGGGGCTTTTGCCAGCAAAAGCAGTCAGTTCTATATGAACAAGAAAATAAAATTCTTTGGATGAAGAGACACAAGTCACTCTAGTCCTGAGAGAGCCAAATTTAGGCACAATGTGGGGATCCTGCCCCAGTTTTTTCATCTCCTAGAAGTCACAGAACGACAGCTGAGTGAATGTTCAGTGGGAGGGCAAATAAGACTGCAAAAGGTTCCACAGCACGACTCTGAATATGGCTGCGGGTATCCCTTCCTGGTGTGTAGTGATGAGCTGTGCGGGCAGGCCTGCTTTTCATCCTGCCTGGCTCTCGCATGGCTAGCTTAGCCCCGGAAATAACACAGAAACTGTATTCTTTTAAACACTGCCTGGCCCATTAGTTTTAGCCTCTTATCAGCTAATTCTCACATCTTGATTAACCCATTTCTAATAATCTGTATAGCACCACGAGGTGGTGGCTTACCGGGAAAGATTCAGCATGTCTGACCTGGCGGCTGGCTCCATGGTGATGCCTCACTGCCTTCTTCCTCCCAGCATTGTTTTGTCTACACCACACACCTAATTTTCTGCCCTATCAAAAGGCCAAGGCAGTCTCTTTATTAACCAATGAAAGTAACACATAGACAGAAGGCCCACCTACATCACTGGTGCATGTATCCTCACCCAATAAAAATGTTCATGGTGCATGAGAACTGATAGTGTGAACAGCAACTGGCCCCAGCCTCCTGCACAATGCCTATCTGGCCTGTGGGCTCCCGGTAGGCATTCAGAAAAAGTCTTATGAAATCTAGGAAGGAGGCTTCTTCAATCCCAGGGAATAGGAGATGGGGCCAGATCACTGTCAGTAATGGACCTCACCCCAGCATGCATAGGTTCAAGTTCACAGCATGCATGCACCCGTGCTTATGTACTACTCCCAAACTGCAGAACTCGTTATGACACCATACAGAATACCAAGTCACTAGATACAGGGTAAAACCCAGCATTTCCTGTGTACTTGGCCCAGGACAACACTTCTACAGATACAGCCTATATTACCCTCCATTCCCTCTTCACAGACAGCACAGATGTCTCCATCTTAAACATTAGGAAATGGAGACACAGAAAGAAATAGCAACTGCAATGCAGCAGAGACAAACCAGCCAATCAGACTCTGACACTCAAGCTCAGCCAGCTCAGTTGCACTACTGTCCCCTGTGACTAGTATGCCTACAGTTCTCCCTCAGGTGCATGAGAACTTTCCAGTAGTTCACTGTTCACACTGGCAAAATTCAACACTCTACACTTATACCTTTGCACATGGGCACAGAGAATAATTATTCAGAAAGTTTAGAAAGTACAGCAGCCTCCACTTCCACACTAAGAGACTATCGTGGCAGAATAAACATGGTGGTACAAAAGCACCACAATGTCTCCTCCTGAATTGTGAGCCTGAATGATGCAGGCTTTCCTTGTTTGCCACTGTGGCCAGGGGAGGCCCACACAGAACCCTGGAACTGACCCCACAGGTGACAGGTGGCAAGTGGCAAAATTCTAGCCTAAGGCCTCCACCATTAACCCCAAACCTGCTTTGCCCTGCACCCTGTATTGCTTAGAAGTCTAGAATGAGCCCATCTCTTCCTGGACAGGAGCCCACTCTCCATACTATCCACCTTCCCTAGACAGGTTCCACTGTCATGTCTGCTTCACTCCCTCCTACATCAGGCTCTGCAGTCAGTATCTACACTTAAAGGAAACAGAAAGGGAAAAGAAAGAAGGGAGGAGAGAAAGGAACAAGGAAGGGGATGTTAGGAGAAGAGAGAGGCGGGGAAGTGGGGAGGGGAGGAGCATGATGGCTGGACGGTCTGGGAGCTGTAAATGTCAGGTCTAAGAGTGCTCAGCAAACAGAAGTCGAGCTGAGGAGAAGCAGCAATTGATAAGGAGATTGTCAGGGGCTGTATTTTCCTCTTCCCAGCCATTACCAGAATAACATTAGCCACAGGAAAGATTGCAAACCTTTTTCAGAACTAGTATAGCTAAGCCTCACTCTTTGGCCTCTTGTGTCTTATGTGGGCTCCCCACATCCCTGCTTCCTCCAACCTGATCTCCATCTGCTGGGATGTGGGATGTTTGCCTCTCTATTATCACCAGGAAAGCATGATCAGAAAGGAGGGCACACTTTGACACCTCATGAAAGCGAAAACTATTCAGAAGCATGTAAAATCCTCCCCTTTCAAGAGGGCCCATCTCTGTGCCTAAGGAGCTGGATTCTCCTTTACAAGCAGCACAGAGGAGGAGAGGATGTGGAAGAGCTAGGTGGGAGAACGGCCTCTCCCTTGGCAAAGCAGAAGACTGGTCTTACGGAGAAAACTGGAGTGCAGGTGGAAGAGGAGAGCGATGAGAGGAAAACAGACTTTCAAGGGGGAAAACTGCTACAGACATTTCCTTCCACCCCACAGAAGCAGGTGCACATGCTCTGAGTAGCCAAGCCCAAAACAGAGATGAAGAGAGCACAGCAGGAGACAGAGTATTGCACATACAACAGAAAGAGTATCTCCATGCCTGAGAACATATGGGCGACTGTGATAATTAGAGCCATGGCTGGTGGGTTGTTTTTTTTTTTTTTTAATTCCTTTTGGTAATCTCAAATCACAATTCTTAACATGGCAAGCCACAGCTAAACCTGTGCATGAACTGCTTTGAGAATATTGGCTTCTTAAAGGCCTCTTGGCACTAGCCAGGCACATGCTTAGGACTGCAGGGTGTCACTGTCAGAGCTCTATTCTCTGTGCTGGCTTTCCTCTACATGCCTGGCAGAAGCGGGCAAGCAGGTGGCCGTAAAGCAGGGAGCCACCGCCCTCTTGTCCCCATTACCTGGAAATCCAGAACTCACAATTCTGCCAGGCTTTGCTGTGGCATGCTGCAGGAGAAAACCCCCAATGGAAAGCAGGCCCCCTCAAGCAAACTGTCACTTCCAAAGCTCCAAACCCTGACAAATGACAGGAGAAGACTTGCCTGCAAGAGCTGGTGGCTCAGATTGCTTGGTGTGAGGGAGAATACTTTTCTCAGGCATAAGGGAAAATACTTCTTTTTTAAACTTCCAAACCATCTCCTCCCATGTTATAAGCCATTACTTTGGAAAATTCTGCCATAATCAACAAATTAAAGGCCCTCCCCGCAAAGTAAGCACATTACCAAATAAATTTTCAATCATCTGTCACCAACATTTAAACAGGCAGAAATGCCTGTGACTCTCCTGCATTCCTGAGCTCATCCACAGCAGCAGCAAGCGTGCTGCAGCAGAGTACTTTGATCTTCCCAAGTCCCAGGAGAAAATCGATGATACAACTTTAATGCATTTGTACAGCAAGGCTTCATGTTATTATTATTTTTACCCAGTGTGGCTTAACTCAAGTGAAAAAGGTGTACTGGGTCTCAGCACCGCCCTGTGGTGAAAGTGAATTATTTTTCTAAAACTGGATTGTGGCAGAGCCAGCTACATTCACAGAAAATGGCCAATTAAAAAGCAATTATGTCTGTGATTGCAACTTGTTGAAAGGCTAGGATTGTGGTGCTCCTGCGGAGGCAGGAGGATGGGCATATCCACAGGGTGACTCGTGTTAGGGTAAGCCAGCAGAAAGCCTGCTGTCCTTCCCCCACCATGGTGGTGGTGGGGCTCTGGTCACGTACCTTTGGGACCTACGTGAAAGAAACCAGGCCTGAGCCTTACCTTCTCCTGGATGCGTCCCTGCTGCTCCTTGTAGAAGGTGTCACGGCGGCTGAGCTCGGCCTCTCTGTTCTCCAGTTCCCTGGCCTAGTTGGAAGAGAACAAAGCCTGTGTTAGCTGGCAGCAGGGAGAAGGCGACTGACGTTTCTGCTCACAACAATGCTTGGTGAGAAAAGCAGGAGTAATGTACAGAGAGCCTATGCTGTGGCAGGTCATGCACATGTGTTACGCTCAATTTCCACACAGCCCTTCAAGGTGGATAATTAGCACAACCATTTTGCAGATGATAATCACTAACATTTACTGAATGCTTACTATCTGCCAAACCCTTCTTGGGCATTTCTAGGTTCCTCCCAATGCCTAGGAGAAAGGTAGAGTGCAATAAGTTAATGAAGGTCAAGAGTCACAGTGGATCCCCATAATAGGAGATTCAACAGAGGGGCCAAGTAACTATTCAACAGCCATGCAGAGCAGAGAACTTGGGTCTGGCTAAAGCACTAAGCTGCCTCCAATTTCAGTCTGGAAAGAGCAGATTGTGGCACTGGTTTTGGAGTCTTGATATCTGGTGGTACACCACAACACTGCTCTATATGTTAAGTTGTCGTGGCAGGGGTCCCTGTTTATAGCAAGAGAGCCAGAGTTCTAAAGAGGAGGGGATTTATTCCCCTAGGTGGTTAAGGAGTGTGTGTGAGTCATTTGAAGACAGTTTTAACAGAGCCTCCCTCCTTTGGTTATGGTAAGGATGGTGGCTCGGCTAGACAGTGGATAGTCAGGAGCTAGCAGTCTTGGGGTGCAGCCCAGTACTCTCTTTAAGGAGCTATATGACTTTGAACAAATTCCTTGTTTGTACAGAACACCTCTCTTGTGCAATGGCTAAAACTGAAACAGAAGTGTCCTCTGCTTCCATACCTATAAGACTGTCTGAAGGCTGAGGGACCCCAACAGAAATGAGCAGGGTCAGAATGAGGCATCTACAAAGGCTCACAGCACTGGAGTAGCAGGGAACATGTGCCCCTTACTGGAATACCCCTATCTTCAGCCCTTTAGGTGCTGTCAGTATGAGTATTAAGCCCCACTGCCTCTGTCTTTCCTACACAGAAGCAGTCATCAGAGGTCAGAGAGCTTGGGACAGTCTGGGGTAGGTACCTGGAAGAGGGATCTCTCTCCTAATGGCTATAATACCCCTATGAGGGCTGTGTGCCCCAACACTACACCAGGCTCCTAGTGGCACTTACTCTCACCACCCCCAAGAGCACAAGCTTATCAGTGACTGAGGTCCACTATGAACCTGAATCACATGATTTCCAAGTCCTGAGCCTTTTATTTTAAGATACCCTATGGTCTCTGCAGATGAGTTTAAATTCTTCAAAAATACAAAGGAAGAAAAGAGGCAAAGATTCTGAAAGCCCCTTCTCCTTAGCAATGATATTCTTGCTGGCCTAGAATCTTTCAGAACAGCAGCAAACTAAGCAGCAGTGGGAGCTAACTGCATACCAGTATGAGCATGCTTGTGCTGAAGGGCTCAAGGAAAGGGCAATGCCAGGCTATATGTCTGAGAATAGAATTCCGATACTGGCTCTGGCCAGTGGCCTCGCTAGTCTTGGGTAAGCTACCTTCCTCGTGTATTTCCCTTTACCTGTCAAATGGAGCAAAGAAACAACTTGGCTCTCCAGAGGCTGAAGAATCTAAAAATTCCAAGAAGGTTCTGGAATGCCAATGCTCCAGCAAAGCTAAACAGAGACAAGGGACTACATGCAGGGATTCCTCATAGGATCTTTTAAGAAGGCTCCTGGAATGCCTCTGGAATGCCAACACACCAGCAAAGCTAAACATGGACAGTGGACTGAATGCCAGGGATTTCTCATAGGATCTTTCAAAGCACGATGATGAGATGAGGAGGCTGTGTCCCAGGCACACAGGCATAGCTAATCTGTGTGGGGCCTCTCAGCAGTCCAGCATCAACTGTGAATGATCTCTAGTTCAACCAGAGGAGAAGCGCATCTGATACAATTAAGCAGACAGTATGGGAATATCTTGCAGGGTTCGGACCTGTCATTTTCTGACCTGTAGTTCCAGCCAAGCAGAAATATGACATCCAAAGCAAAACTATCATGAGACTCTTCAGTTGCTCTGCCCTAGGGGCGGCTGGGGCAGAAAGGACAAGGAAGCTCATCCAGGCATGTACCCACCCTCCGAATGATATACTGTGATTCTGTCTCTGGGCAAAGGTTCCTGGAATATTCAGCCAGCAGCCACTAGGACACACATCAGCAAACAGTTGCAGAAGCAAAGCTCTGAGCAGAGATGCCTCACCATCAGACTTACTGCCCAGTCTAGAGACTGAGACTAGCCTAAGTCTGCAGGAAAAGACAAAAGAAGGATCAGGTGAGGATGTAATGGGAATCAGAGAGGAAGAATAAGGACAGCCCTTATTCTCTCTGTGGCTTGGGTACGTCTTCATAAGTTCCTGCCACACAGTGCCTACTCTAGTCACCTGTGAGGCTGGTAATGAAATCTCCATGAGCAATAATGTACAGGAGGCAATGCAGGGAAGAGAGCCCACAGCAGGCACCCAAAGATTTCCTCTTGGTGAATGAAGAGTGCATCACACAACAGCAGCTCTACTACAAGGCTTGCAGTCAGCAGGCTTCCTAGAAATAGGCACCTCTCCAGGTGATACTGGAGTGGCCATCATGGTCCCAGTAACTGGCTCAGTAATTCCTTAGCTGCTCCCAAGTGTCTATTATAAAAGAATATTCTTTTATAATAGAACATTCTTTTATAATAGAAAAGGGGCTCTGGCTGTAGCAGATGTGTTCATGGAACTCAGTCCTTGTGGGAAAAGCAAATATGTATGTAGATAGTCAGTTTCAGAGTCTGATGTGTGGGGGAGACTACGACCCTGTAACATGCGAGCTAGCAGGCTGCTATTTTGTCTAAAGAAATCCCAACTAAATCCTCTGGGAAATCAAATTCTAAAACAAACCAAGTATGTTGCTTCAAACATACAGGACAAATATCACCATTACGACACTGTGCAAAGTTGAAGGAAGGCTTTGAGCATGAGCGGGGGGATCTTTAGTGGATTAGCAGAGGGCCTCTTCCATCAAGACTATACTGCTAGTTCACACTTTGATACACCGCTGCTGCTCCACACACACAGCAGCAGAGAAAACGCATGCCTGAAAAGACACAGTCAAAACTGTGAAAAGACACAGGTTCAAAACTAAGATTAAAGCGCTAACACAGAAGGGACACACAAAGCAGTAGGCGGAGTGTGAGCCACAGGCCTGCTGGGCTGGGGCTGAAGCAGGCCAGGGCAGCCAGGACCTCCCAATCCTGAAGGATAAAAATAAACCCCACCCTACAGAGGAGGGGCAGGAACCAAGCTGGACTTCTGGAACTGAGGGTGAACCCTGAAGCAAAAAGGAGGCATTACAAATTTCCACAGACCCCTCTAGTACATGGTTTTCTGTTTGTCCAACCTAAACGGGTGAGAGGCCCCAGGCCCAACCCAGGACAACAAGCTCAGCACCCACTTTCTGAGGCCTCTGCAGTGTATCAACACAACTGTGCAGACAGAAGGAAGATCTTGGCCTGACCCAGTAGGTACAGTCAGTTAGAAAAACGACATCAGTATACTAAGCTCACACCGAAGGTAAGCAGGGAAAGAAAGCAGCCAGACAAATCTCATACTGTGAATCTAGACTCATTTAGGTGAGGAAGCATATTGGCAAAACCAGTAACTAAGACAGAATCACCCCAGATCACACTAATGTCATGGGACAATACCACAAGGATGAAAAGATTTTATGGAGACATTTCAAACATAAGACAAAACAATGTAGTAAAAACTCGGATAGCATCATTAAGCTTCAGCAACCAAGAACTAAGACAGGAGTGTGCATACACACATGCTCAAACACACAGACATGCACTAACACCTATTCCGAGTGTTCCAGCAAGTAACTTCATCTGTGTAGACTTCAACACGTTATTCTAAAAGACAAGGACTTTTATTCTTCTAAACAGAACATAAGTATCACTTAAAAAATAAGATTGACTCCTCATCAAATATGCAGAGTATTAAAATCTCCTACTGATAAAATATTTTATTATACATGTTTAAGTTGCCTCAAAGAAATGAATGATTTTTCATTTATAAAAAGGAAATTATGAGCATAAAATAATCAAACCCCAAAACATATTAATACTCAAGTCTTCAAATAAAAACTGCAATGTGGTAAAATAAACCTTAAGCAAGGGCAGTAAAGGGAAATGAACAGTGTGGGAATGGTACAGAGTTATCAGCCAGAGGCAGCAGGTGGGGATGATAAACAGGCCCGAAGAGGAAGCTGGGGACTGGCAAGCACAGGTACAATGGCTACCACAAAGGGATTGCATGGAAAGAAGGGCAGAGGCAAAGGGAAGAAAGCACTAAGAGTAGATGCAGACAAGAGGACAACAATGGGCATGGTGAGAGTGAAGACATGGAGCAAGATAGAGGTAAGGAAAGAGACAAGTGTTGGAAGAAGGTGGGCAGACAACAGTAAGGAGAAATCACAGAAAAAAAAAAAGAGCTATTATAGGAAATATGTGGTAGACAGTCTCCAAGAGGCCCAAACTCTCCTTCATTTCCACACTCAGGTCTTGTATGGTCCCCTTCTCTAAGTGTGGGTTGGACCTGGAGGCAGTGCTAATCAACAGACTATGACAAACATGGTGTGATGGCACTTCTGAGATTTGTGTTCACAAGCCAGGGGTCTGGTTGGCTTCCCTGCTCCCGTCCCTCTTGCTTCCTCACACCATGAGCTTCCATGTTATAAGCTTCCCTAGAAAGACACGCACATGATAATGAACTGAGGGCAGGGAGGAAGGGAGCACCATCAGCAGCCAGTGAGAGAGGCTGAGGCCTGCTTCCAGCAGCCAGAAAGGAACATGCAAGCATCCTCTCCAGTGAGGCCTTCAGCTGTAATAGCAGTCACGGAAAGTACCTGAAGCAGCACTGAGAAGCCTGGAAATTGGAGCAGCCACTGAGCTAGATGTCTCACCCAGCAGTGCAAACACCACTCACTGACTGAAGCCACTTAATTTTGTAAACTGATATTTAGCAATAGATAAATACAAAATTTAAATTGATCAATCTCATTCTTTTGGAAAAAAGATGATCACTTGGATAAAATACAAACCAAGTAGCTGATACTTTCAAGAGACCTAGACATCTATACAAACAGCCATACAGAACAACAACAAACCCTTTACTGGACAGAAATAAATAAATATTCAATAAAAACCTAAAATATGTATGAGACAGAGAGTGAGGGCAAGTGAGAGCAAGTGCACTACTACCACCAAGAGATAAAATAATAGAATCTGATCACTAACAGCTCAGACATCGGAGTCAAGACACTATGCTGACATGAGAGGGATCTAGCAGAGAAAGGCAGATGTGTATGAAGAGACAAAGAATCTTTACAGTGATGGAAATGGCTCCGATTAGTATTAGTAGAAATCTACTGCCAATCTTACTGACTACTCCTCACATGTGGCTTCTTTCTTGTTTCCTTTGAGATTTGACTTCAACTTCTGCTGGCATGATTACCAAGTGTCTAGGTGTGGGTCCCTGGGATCTTACACACTAAACACTTAGTCTAATTTTTCAGGAACCCGAAGAAGAATTTTAAATTCTTGCTTTTCTTTCTAGATTTCTTGACACCAGGTTGTTTGCTTAAATAACTACCTTTGCAGGCAGCCATGTTTTCAACAAATATCTATGGTTGTTTTTAGACAAAATCCCTGGGAAAAGAAGGTTTGCAATGAGAAACAGTTGGGTCAGATGAAGATGAACTTTTTAAATGGGATGTTTCAGAAAAACACCTACAAGAGCTCCAGCCTTTTTCTGCCTCTCCAGTGCCCCTCCAGGCTTGCATGCTACCTGTGAGCTGTTGGTTTTGAGATTGCCAAGGAACTTTGAAGAGAGAAGGATGGAATAGGGTCAGTGAAAATGGCCAAGTCTTTGCTGTTCTGACTGAAAGTTTCTTATTTTCTTATACAAATGTTTGGTATAGGAGGCCCTTCTGTATTTGAGTTGCTTTCATTGGTTATTAAAGAAACTGCCTTGGCCTAGTTGGTAGGGTGGAACTCAGGTAGGTGGGGAAGACAGAACAGAATTCTTCTGGAGGAAGAAAGCAGAGTCAGGCAGACGCCATGGTTCTCCTGTCTGAGACAGACGCTGGTTAGTCTTATGCCGGCAAGCCACAGTCAAGTGGCAATATACATTAATGCAGATGGGTTAAACTAATAGGTGAGAGTTAGCCAAGAAGAGGCTAGATATAATGGGCCAGGCAGTAATTTAATTAAAACAATTTCTGCGTGGTTATTTTGGGAGCTAAGCTAGCCAGTGGTGGGACACAAGCCGCTCCTCTCACTACAAATGTTCCTGCATTGGGTTAATGTTCAAAATTGTGAGAAAGTGCCAGGTGTGGTGGCACCTTTAACTCCATCACTTGCACTCAGGAGGCAGAGGCAGGCGATAGATATCTGAGTTCAAAGCTAGCCTGTTCTACATAGTATGTTCCAGGCTACTAGAATGATATAGAAAGACTGTTTTAAAAAATGTGAAAAAGTAAACTATTTTCTGTCACTGTTTGATGGAGGAAGGTCATTGGCTAATAAAGAAACTGCTTGGCCCTGATAGGTTAGAACATAAGTGGGTGGAGTAAACAGAACAGAATGCTGGGAGGAAGAGGAAGTGAGCTCAGACTCAATAGTTCTCCTCTCTGGGGCAGATGCAATGAAGCAAGCCGCCAGGTCAGACATGCTGAATCTTTACCGGTAAGACTGGTGCTACACAGATTATTAGAGATGGGTTGATCGGGATATGAGAATTAGTCAGTAAGGGCTAGAGCTAATGGGCCAAGCAGTGTTTAAAAGAATACAGTTTGTGTGTTGTTATTTTGGGGCATAAGCTAGCCAGGCAGCTGGGAGCAGGGTGGCAGGAATGCAACCCGCAGCTCCTACTACAAATGTTATCATTGCTTCTTGAGAATAGATTGGTAGAGAGAGCCTTAGTCCACCACTTGCACTGACAAGCAGATGAGGTGACATAAAATCAGGGGTTATTGACACACCAAACAGAGACAGCCTAGGATAGTATCATGACCCTAGAAACAAGTCTCTATTAAAATCAAACATAGAGAGGTCAGCTCCTCCTGCTGCCCCTCCTTTCTAAGAAGGGACCCCAGACTTCCAACACTTATTCATCCCTCTCCTGCCACCTGAGAACCTGCTCATCCTTCCTATCATCTCTCCTTTTCAGATAGGGACCTCAGACTCCACCAGAACTCTACCCAGCCCAGTGACCTTCCACAGACTTCTGGAGACTGGATATGAGGATCTTCTAAGTCTACAGAATGCCTGCTCCTGTGACCTGAAGCTCCACATAGCACTGGTTGAGTGAAGACTGCTTCTTATACTCCATTTGAGCATCAAATTCCCTGAAGACTGAACCCTAAGTCTCACTCATCTGGTCAACAACCTGACAAGTTAGAACAACAGCAAACAGAGATCCAAACACCCTCTCAACCAAGCGGAAACAATGACTGTATCAGGAAATGCCAACAACCTAACTCTAGATACTGAGCCCCCATCACAAAACATGAACAAGATCAATAACCAAGACAATAGACACTTTGCAAAAATTAGTACTACCATAATAATATTTCTGAGAAAAGTGATTTAGATGGTATACAAAGATAATGATTTCAAAATACCAATAATAAATATGATCTATGAACTCAAAGATGATACAAATAAATATGAAAATGAAGACCATGAAAAAAAATAGTTGAATGAAACAATGAAAATAATACAAGATATTAAAATATATTTTAATAAAGAGAATCTCTGAAAAATAGCCAAAGTAAAATTAAAAAAAAAATCCAAAGAGAAATGAAAACTTGAATAAGTTAAAAAAAATCAGAGGAAAGCCTCAGCAATAGACTGGATCAAATGGAATACAGAATATTGGACCTTGAAGACAAGTTCACTCAAAAAATAAATAAATAAAGGTGAAATAAAAAATATAAAAAACTTGACAGAGTATGAAGGATTTCTGAGACAATAAAAAAATGAACAAACCTATGAATAAATACAGGCAAAAGAGAAGACATGCAAGTTAAAGGCACAGAAAAATGTTTAAGACATTATAGAAGAAAACTTCCCTAGTCTAAGGAAAGAGATGCCTATCAAAAGAAACTCCCATGACACATAATAATCAAAACACTACATGTACAGTACAAAAAAAGCTGCAAGGGACAAGATCAAATCACATCTAAAGACAGGTTCTTCAGAGTAAGTTCTATAGGAACTTAAGAAGCGAGAAGGGCTCAGACCTATGTCCTATTAAAGTCATGAAAGACAACATATGCCACCTAGACTACTATACTGAGCAAAACTATTAGTTGTAACTAAAAAATAAGGGGAAAAAATTCCAAGCTAAAGAAAGACTTAAGAAAAGTACTGACACTAAGCTAGTTTTACAGAGACTATTAGAAACAATATGTAATTCTGGAGAACAGGTAAAATATGCACAAGGATGAACAGGGAATGAATAAATCCAGAATGTTTAATAAAAAGAGGACAAAGAAAACACCACAAAACAACAAATGATAGTAACTAATATACACTGCTCAATAACTCTTAATTTTAATAATCTCAATTTCGCAATAAAGAGACACAGACTAATGGATTAGGCCAGAAAATAGGGTATATATTTTTACTGCCTCTAAGAAACATACCTTACCACCAATATACAGCACTTTATGATAAACGGATAAAAGAAGGTATTCCAAACAAACAGAACAGAGAAACAAGCAGGCAGGGCTATCCTAACATCTGAGAAAATAGACTCCAGATCAAACCTACTCAGAAGAGATAGGGAGGATCACTTCATAGTCATTAAAGGACAGAGTATTTAAACCCTAAACATATAAGCATCAAACACAGAAACACCCAATTTCATACAACAAACATAATTAGATTTGAAACCACATATTGATCCTATCAGATTGAGAGTGGTGATGTCAATAACACACTCAACAATACACAGGTCATCTGGAAAAAAAACAAACAGAGAAAGTTGGGAGTTAAATGATATCATAAACCAAATGGACCAAATATATCTACAAAAATTCCATTTAACTCAAGAATACACATTCTTCACAGCAGTCCATGGAACTTTCTCCAAAATTAACCACAATATGAAGCAAAGCAAATCTAAACAATTTATAGGAAAATTTGAAACATTCTGCATTCTATCTGACCATAATGGAATACAGAAAGATACCAACTGCAATAGAAATGGTAAGGAGGACAAAAATTCACAGAAACTAAACAACACACTGCTAAAAGAAGAAAATCTGCAATTCCTAGACTTGAATGAAAATGAAAATGCAACATCCTAAAACCTTGGAATACAATAGAAACTGCCCTAATGGGGAAATTTACAGCACCAAGTGCCTACATAAAAAGTTTTTGAGAAATCTCAAATTGATAATTTAATGATGCATGTGGAGGCCTCAGAAAACTAAGAACTTGAGAGAGAGAGAGAGAGAGAGAGAGAGAGAGAGAGAGAGAAAGAGAGAGAGAGAGAGAGAGGAATATTAAGCTATTAAGCTATTAAGCTCAGGGCTGAAATTAATAAAATAGAAATTAAATAAATAATAAAAAGAATTAATGAAGAGTTTGAAAGATTAACAATATTGACAAACCTAAATTAACCAAAAGAGAGAGAATCCAAAATAAGAAAATTAGAAAAATGGAGACATTACAATAGACATTGAGGAACTACAGAAGATCATAAGGATGTATTTTAAAACTCTATTGAGGAATTTAATAGGATCGTAACGACATATTTAAAAATTCTATATTCTGCATTGGGTGGAGACACAGGGTATCCCTAGCTCTTTTAGTCCTAATGCAACCTGCCTGAAGGAGCTCCTCTTCCCACCCTATTTCCATTCCCTGAACACTCTACCTACTGGGCAGAGCCCTAGTTCCCACAGTTCTTTTCCATTGCCCCTATCAGCCTTTTCTCCTAGCTTATCTCTATTTCTTTGTGCCAACCCATAGAAGCATTCTCTATCAGGGACCCCATAGCCACTATGTTTGCCTAGGACCCAGAGTGGGAAACAGCAAGTAAAGAATGGAATGGTCACCAGACCAGAACAGATATTGACACCAAGAAACACCTCAAATACCACAACTCCAGATGCCTAGATCCTCGGCCCCAAACACAATCATGAACAGCCAAGATAATATGCTCAACCATAAGTCAGCAAACTTATTGCAATAGGCTCTGAGAAATACAATTTAGCTGAAGGACAAGACAAAGACTTCAAAAGAGTAATTATGAATATGTTCAAGGCCTTTAAAGATGAATAAATGCCTTAATGAAGACAGTGAAAACACAAACAACTGAATGGAATAATAAAAACGTTTCAAAACATGACAGTAGAAATAGAATTATCAAAGAAAAAACCCAAACTAAAATAAAACTATAAATGAAACACGTACAATTGTCAAACAAAAACCTTAGAGTAAAGCCTAACCAAGAGATTACAAGACTTGGAAGAAATAATGTCAGGCCCTGAAGACAGATTAGAAGAAATAGACAGGTCAAAGAAAGCATTAAATAGAAAAATATCCAGGCACAAAACATCTAGGAAACCTGAAGCACTATGAAAAGTCTAAATCTATGAATAATAGGTATAGGAAAAACTTAAGGTAAAAGGCACAAAAAATATTTTTAATAAAATCATAGAAGGAAAACTTACTATTGTTGTTGTTGTTTTCTGAGACAGGGTTTCTCTGTAGCTTTGGAGCCTGTCCTGGAACTAGCTCTTGTAGATCAGGCTGGCCTCATAGAGATTCATCTACCTCTGTCTCTGGAGTACTGGAATTAAAGATGTGTACCACCAGAGCTCAGCTTAAAATCTACCACTCTTAAGAAAGGTGCCTATTTTATTTCTCAGAAAATTAGGAAACAACCTTCCTCAAGACCCAGAAATACCACTTTTGCTCAACTATGTTCATAGCAGCACTGTTTAGAACCTGGAAACAACCTAAATGTCCTTCAAATGAAGAATGAATACAGAAGATGTGGTACATTTACAAAATGGGGTACTACACAGCAGAAAAAAATAATGACATCTTAAAATCTGCAGGCAAATAGATGGATCTAGAAAACATCATATTGAGCAAGGTAACCCAGACCCAGACAGACAAATATAATATGTACTCAATCACAAGTGGCTTTTAGACATAAAGAAAAATAAAAGCCAGCCTACAATTCACAATCCCAGAGAACCTAGACAAAAAAAGACGACCCTAAGAGAGACATACATGGATCTAATCTACATGGGAAGTAGAAAAAGACAAGATCTCCTGTATAAATTGGAAGCATGGGGATCATGGGAGAGGGTAAAAGTAGAGGGAGGAGGAAGGGAGGAGAGTTGAGAAAAATATATAGCTCAATAAGAACAATAAAAAAGGTGCCTATAAAGATACATGAAGTATATGGAACACCACATAGAACTAGAAAAAAAAACTAAACACAACACATAATAATGAAAACACTAAATATACAGAATAAGGAAAGAATATTGAAAGCTATAAGGAAAAAAATCAGGTCACATATAAAGGCAGGACCATTAGAATAACTCTTGACTTCTCAATAGACACTCTGAAAGCCAGAAGGGCCTAAGTGGATGTACTCCTAACTCTGGTACCACAGATACTAGCGGAGACTTCAATGCCCAGTAAAGTTATCAATCACAATTGCCAGGGAAAAAAAAAACACTCCAATAATAAAAACCAAATCTGAGCAATTTTCATCTACTAATCCAGCTCTATAGAAGATACTAGAGGGAAAACTTAAGTCTGAAGAGGTTAACCATATCCAAGAGGTCACAAGAAATAAATAACCCCAGAATAGTAAATCAGAACAAAGGGGGAAAATATCTAAACCACAGCAACAAAACAATAGGAATCGGTTAAACACTGCTCACTAATAACTCAATATTAATGGTCTCATCTCCCCAGTAAAAATACAAAAACTAAGACAGAAACAGGACTCATCTTTCTGCTGCATCCAAGAAACACACCTCATCATCAAGGATGGACATCACTCCAGAGTAAAAGGATGGAAAAGGTATTCCAATCAAATGGACCCAAGAAGCAAGCAACTGTAGCAGCTATTTTCATACCCGAGAAAACAAAATTCAAACCAAAACTAAACAGAAAAGATAGGGTAGGAAACTATATATGTAGTAAACAAAAAATCCACCAAGAGGGTATTGCAATTCTAAACGTCTGCGGCAAACACCAAAAATTAATAAGTGGCCTTTGTTTCTATAGCCTGCCTGCACCAAGCAAGGTAGGGGCTTTGTTTACGAGCTACCCAACCAGCACGGAGACCTGATCTCTCGGCGCCTGGAGAGCCAACATTGGGGTGAGTTTCTGACCCCGCGGCGCCAGCCCTGACAGGGAACTCAGAAGTTCCTCAACCCCCTATCCTTCTTGGGCTCTCTACAGGGCCTCTACTCCCTGCATACTGTCTCTTTCTTCCTATCCCACCCAGCTTGCATCCAGAGCCCTCCCCACTTCGGCCCCCTGCCCTCTTTCGGCACATAACATCACCCAGCCCAGCCTGTCTGGGCACTGGGTCCGAATCCTCAGGGCAACCAAGCGGGTGGGAGTTTGTTTGTTTCTATAGCCTGCGTGCACCAAGCAAGGTAGGCGCTTTGTTTATGAACTACCCAACCAGCACGGAGACCTGATATGGGTGCCAGGAGAGGCAGCATTGGGGAGAGCCAGCATCGGGCACGGAGATCTGATCTCAGCATCAGGAGAGCCATCACTGGGAAGGTACATCAGTAGGCAAGGAGACCTGATCCGGTAAAAGAAGATCCATAAGGGAGCATTTGGAAGAAGAGATGGGCAGACGCCAATGCAAGAGTTCACCCGACATGCTGAAAAGCATCATGAAGCCACCAGAAACCAGCGACCTCACAACGGGAGGACATGAACACCTTAATCAAGAAGAAGTAGAAAAGATTGACTTCATGAAAGTGATTAAACAGCATGTAAAGAACGCCCTTATAGAAATGAATGAGAAATATAACAGAAAGTTTGAAGAATTGAATAAATCAGTGAATGATACCCTAAAAAAAGAAGGAAAAACAATCAAACAGATAATGGAAACAGTTCAAGACTTGAAACTGAAATGGAGGCAAAGAAGAAAACACAAACAGAGGGCCTGCTGGACATGGAAACTTTAAGTAAACAAAGAGAGTCTACAGAAACAAGCATAACCAACAGAATACAAGAGTTAGAATAAAATATCTCAGATTCTGAGGATACCATAGAGAAAATAAACACACTGATCAAAGAAAACAGCAAGTCCAACAAACTCTCATCACAAAACATTCAGGAA
>NW_004949099.1:3829858-3865073 GCF_000317375.1 Microtus ochrogaster
GACTGAAAAAGCATGGGATAAAACCGGACTCTCTGAACATGGCGAACAATGAGGGCTGATGAGAAGTCAAGGACAACGGCACAGGGTTTTGATCCTACTTAATGTGCTGGCTTTGTGGGTGCCTAGCCAGTTTGGATGTTCACCTTCCTAGATATGGACGGAGGGGGGAGGACCTTGGACTTACCACAGGGCAGGGAACCCTGACTGTTCTTTGGACTGGGGAGGGAGGGGAAGAAGAGTAGGGGGAGAGGGAGAAGGGTGGGAGGAGGGGGAGGGAAATGGGAGGCTGGGAGGAGGCGGAAACTTGCTTTTTTTTCCTTTTCTCAATTAAAAAAAAGTAAAAAAAATTAATAAGTGAAATTTCATTTATTATGGAACAGGAAAGTTTCTGTTGGCAAAGGCACCACCATTCAGGTAAAGTGGCAGCCTACAGAATAGAAAAGATTTTTTTTTAATCAATCATATATCTTATACAGTTAGTATCTAGAATATATAAAGAACTAAAAAACTAAATATTAAAAATAACAACAACAAATAACTCAATTATAAACTGGGGTATAAAACTAAGCAGAATTTTCAAAAGATGAAACAGCAAAGGCTGAGAAACATTTACATAAATGTTCAATAGTTTTAGTCATCAGAGAAATGCAAATTAAAGCTACTGAGATTTCATCTTTCTCTACTCTGACTGGCCAAGATCAATAATCACACATGCTGATGGAGAGGGAAAAGGAAAACACATATTCACTGCTTATGGGAGAACACACTGGTACAGCACTATGGAAATCATAAAATCAGTACTGTGGTTACCCAGGAAGTTAGGAATCAATCTACCTCAAAATCCAGCTATACCACTTGGGCATATACCCAAAGAACTCTACATTCTACTACAGAGATTCTTGCTCATCCATGCTCATTGCTGCTCTATTCATAATAGACAGGAAGTAGAAACAACCCAGATGTCTATCAACTGATGAATGGATAACGGAAATATGGTACATTTCCACAATGGAATATTATTTAGCTGTTAAGAAAAATGAAATTCTAACGTAAATAAATGGCAGAAAAATAATCATTCTAAGTTAAGTAACCCAGACTCCAAAAGACAAACAACAGTATATTTTCTCTCATATGTGTACATTAGCTGTGAAAGTGTGCTACAATCTGACTAACCACAGAGGTTAGATACTTAGAAAGGGACTAGGGTAGAGGGAAAGATCTCCCAAGGAAGGAAAAATAAAACATGTTGCTATGGAGATACAAAGGGGAAATTACAATAGGAGGACTAAATAGGGAAGGGGATACGAGAGAAGGGGAAAGGAGGAAATACGGGAGGGGTAACTAACATTAAAGGTCACTTGAGAAAGCATGTGGAAACCTACTGTAGAAACTTCCTAAAATATATACATATATGAAATGAATCTAAGTGGAATTATCAAATAATAAAAGAAGATAATGCTCAATAAAATGTCTTATGTCACCAAGTAAAATTTACAGCACCAGGAAGGGGTTATCTTGTTGAATTGTTGGCCAAAAGGGTCTCATGGAAAACCCCCAAACATCACAGGGTTTGCCAAGACTCCTGATTAATCTACACAACCTGACTGTAAGTCCTATTGCTGAATACAACGCTTACTTATGTCACTGAAGACGGAGAAGTTGAGCTGGTGCCTAACCAGAAGCTTTACCCTTACTGACTAGTGTTTACAGAACTAGAAGGCACTCTGCATGCTACTGGAGGAGAAAGATAATCACCAATATCAGCCAGTACAAACTCTGAGACCTACAATAGTGACCTGCTTATAAAACACACTGGTACAATACTGGTGCAAATGTTAGAGGAGTAAACAAACACTTCTTGACTGAATTTAAGGCTTACTACATGAAATGAAACCCTACCTGGCATTACTAACATGGCCAAGAATATGAAACTAAATAGGTTATAGGCCTAGGAGGAAATATAATACTATTATTTTGTAAAAGGAATATAGTAAAAAAGGGCTTCTGGTTACACATTGCTATTTCCTTAGATAGTGATCTGCTCAACACATATTAAAGAAACTTACTCTTGCAGGAGATGGGAATTAACACAAGATCCACAATTGAACAATGTGTGGAGAGTGAGACCTAAATGGGATGTCTTCTCAAGGATCAGATATTTATGTTGAAGAGGAAGCAAAAAGGTTTTAAGAGCCAAAAGATATGGATGACTCCAAGGAAAAAATGTCTTCCAGATGCAATAGAACCAACATATGGACATATGAACCTAAACATAGGACATATGAACCTAAAAGCTTACAGCATCACACACATGACCTGCATATGTTCAAACCAGATGGAGTCTTAGCATTGAGAGGGAGAAGTGGATATGGGATCCAATCCCTAAGAAGTTATCTGCAACTGATACCTACTGGCAAAAGGAAAATCATTTTTTTCCCAATGGTGTCTCACTGTTTATATTATCAGCCATTTATCAGCCAGGCCCTGTGTTTTGATTTTTTTTTTTTTTTGTCCTATTGGTCTTCTGATTGTTTCTATTTCTGTTGTATGGGGTTTCTTAATTTTTTTGTTTGTTTGCTTGTTTAAAGAGAGAGAAAAACAAAGTTGGATGGGTAGGGAGGATCTGGAAGAAATGCAGGAGGTAAAAACATGATTAATATATTAATGCATCAAAAAATTCTTTAATAAAAGGGGAAATTACATTCTATCAAACTGAAAAATCTAAAAGAAATGGATGAATTTCTAGGTATACATGGCCTACCAAAGCCAAATCAAGATGAAATAAATAATTTATATAGCTCGATAACATCTAATGAGATAGAAGCAATATTTAAAATCCAGTCCCAACCCCCAAAGAAAGCCCAGATGGATTTAGTGCAGAATTCTACCGAGATAGAAGAACATATACCAATACTGCTCAAGTTATTCTGTAAAACAGAAAAGAAAATCACATTGCAAAATTACTTTTATGAAACCAGTGATACTCTAATATAAAAATTAAGTAAAGGTTGAACAACATAAAATATTAATAAAGAAAATAAAGACAAAAGTTCACAATAAAATACATGCAAACAAACACATAAAGATAATTCAGCATGATTAAATCAGCTTTCATCTAGAAATACAGTGGATGGTCAACATTCATAAATTTAAAAAATGTAACTCACCACATAAAAAAGCATGAGGACAGAAACAATATGATCATCTCATTAGATGAAAAAAGTAAAGTCTTTAAAGAGACAGAAAAAGTACAGACAGTCATAGATTAAAGCAGTAAAGAAAAATAAGCCACGTAAAGATGGAATATACACAGAGAGTCTAAATTGAGTATATTATTGTGCTTTCTTTAAATTTTTTGACTGTAGAGAGATATTCACACACACACACACCCAGAGGCTGCTAAGTTAAATCAATATAAAGGTATCTTGACTTCAAAATTTGGGTCTAAGGATGTGTTTCTTTGGAAAAGAGGTTCTGCTTTTGTTTTCACAAAATATAACAACCTGTGGATTCCTTCCAGGCTGATGTGGTTTGATGGAAGAAAACATCCCTGAAAGGTCTCTGTGAACCCTAAAAATACTTTTCCCATTAAACAGCAGAAAGATGTCTTGAGAAAACTACACCCAAATTGCCAAAATGATTGTTTATAAATGTTTGTTTTCATTTAAAGGGAGATACAATATATAGAGATGAATACTTTACATTGGTATGGATCTTGGTATACTGATACAAATTTAAGGCCAATTTTATTATACTTTGTGTGTGTGTATACTCTTGTTTAAGGTATTATGTTTATACAGTTCATTAAAAATATAATACATAGGCGCTCCCCACCCGCAGCCCATGGTACTCCGCCGGTTCCTCCGGTTCTCTCCTTAGTCTCCAGTGGAGCTGCAGGTCTTCGTCTCAGAGCTTACGGACTCGCGGACAGACATCCTCAGCGCAAAGAGGCCGGACTCGGAGTCGTTGCCTTGAGCCTTGCATCTGAGAAGTTCCAGGTACTTTGTACAACCACTGTCACAGAAGCTGTGTGTTTTCAGTACCTTTGTAAGTGATGGCTGCCATCAGAAAGAAACTGGTGATTGTTGGTGATGGAGCTTGTGGTAAGACGTGCTTGCTCATAGTCTTCAGCAAGGACCAATTCCCAGAGGTTTATGTGCCCACAGTGTTTGAAAACTATGTGGCAAATATTGAGGTGGATGGAAAGCAGGTAGAGTTGGCTTTGTGGGACCAGCTGGACAGGAAGATTATGATCGCCTGAGGCCTCTCTCCTACCCAGACACCGATGTTATACTGATGTGCTTCTCCATTGACAGCCCTGATAGTTTAGAAAACATCCCAGAAAAACGGACTCCAGAAGTCAAGCATTTCTGTTTGAATGTGCCCATCATCCTGGTTGGGAACAAGAAGGATCTTCAGAATGAGAGGTTTTTGAAATGGCCACGAGAACTGCTCTGCAAGCCAGACGTGGGAAGAAAAAATCTGGGTGCCTCATTTTGTGAAGCCTTGTGCAAGCACAACCCTCACATGGTTAATTTTGAAGTGCTGTTTATTAATCTTAGTGTATGATTACTGGCCTTTTCATTTATCTATAATTTACCTAAGATTACAAATCAGAAGTCATCTTGCTACCAGTATTTAGAAGCCAACCATAATTATTAATGATGTGCAACCTGTCTGACCAGCCAGGGTCTTTCTGACACTGCTCTAACAGTTCTCTCTGCACTCCACCTGACACCAGGCGCTACATCAAAGAATTTCTTAACTTCTTGCTTCTTTCTAGAAAGAGAAACAGTTGGTAACTTTTGTGAATTAGGCTGTAGCTACTTTATAACTAACATGTCCTGCCTCTCCTCTGTCAGCTGCAAGAACTCTGGTTGAGTCACCGATTGCTCCCAGAGCTTTCCTCCGCAGACCCCATGGCAGAGCTCTGGGGAAGGCATCCAGTTTTTTGAAAACTTGCTCAGCCAGAAAGGCCCAAGTCCACGAAGCTGTGACAGGGTTACAGTTCTGTGATCTCATGTTAGTTACCTTATAGTTACTGTGTAATTAGTGCCACTTAATGTATGTTACCAAAAATAAATGTATCTACCCCAGACTAGATGTAGTATTTTTTGTATAATTGGATTTCCAATACTGATAGTTGTCATTCCCACAGAAAGTGTATTGTGTTTTTTGGTTTGTTTTTTTTTAAAGAAAGTGTATTTGGAAATAAAGTCAGATGGAAAATTCAAAAAAATATATAATACATAATTTAAAATTATGGATTAATAGATAGTCAAACTGTAGTCATATTAGTTAGGATTTCTAGATGTACAGAGATATATTTCAGATGGATAGGTACTCTTCAAACCTTTCAAAGACCTACAGAACATGGCATTTAAAATGTTTTAAGAAATTAAGACTTTTCTTGACAATGAGACATATCTTCTGGTAGCACCAATCTACATCAAGAGGAAAATGGGTATCAGAAAGGCTCCTTATGGAGTTTGTTAGCCATTTGGACAAGAAACTGCTCTTGCCTGCATGGCTTTATGATATTCTGTAT
The DNA here is from genome assembly GCF_000317375.1 of Microtus ochrogaster. Classification (NCBI taxonomy): domain Eukaryota; kingdom Metazoa; phylum Chordata; class Mammalia; order Rodentia; family Cricetidae; genus Microtus; species Microtus ochrogaster. The sequence goes on from NW_004949099.1 coordinate 3,835,407, forward strand.
GAACTGGACATCCTGGAAGCACAGAAAAATGAATGCTAAAAATGTCTAAAGAAGGTGAGACAGACCTTCAGGTTTGCTGCTTCATGAAAGAGTCTGCAGACATTCTGCAGGACGCAGAAAAAATTTCTTGCTTCATGGAAAAGTCTGTCAGATACTATCAGCTTGTAGGCTAAAGATGGATGCCCCAATGTTAAAAAGAACTTTGAATGACTATCCAGGCAGCAAGATGCCTCTGCCAATTCTAGAGTTTTGAAAGTTGCTTACAATGCATTTCCTGTTTACTTAGTTAATATTATATCCTTCTGGGGTCTTTGATGGAGTTGAGGTCTAAATAGTTAGTTTTCTTTAGTTATGATAGAAGATAAATTAGATATAAAACTTTAGACTCACAAAGATAGGATAGATGATAGAGTATTTTCCTTAACTTTCTAAATATAAATAGACTAAATATTGTAACTATAATTCTTGCTTGATAACTGCTTTGAATATGCAATTTTACTATGTTAAAGTTAAAACCTTCCTTTTTAATTAGACAGAAAAGGGTAGATGATGTGGGAAGTCCTTCTGCTTATGTGTTGCTTTTATTAGCTAATGAATAAAACTGTTCTGGCCAGTGGCTTAGCAGAGTAAAGCAGGAAATCCAAACAGAGACATAGAGAAAAAGTAGGCAGCATCAGAGAGATGCCATGTAGCTGTCAAAGGAGAAGAACATGCCAGATCCTTACCTAATTGGCCACAGCCTTGTGGCAATACAAAATAATAGAAATGGGCTAATTTAAAATATAAGAGTTAGCCAGAAATATGCCTTAGCTATTGGCCAAGCAGTGCTGTAATTAATACAGTTTCTGTGTGATTATTTGGCCTGAACAGCTGGGAACAAAAGAGCAGTTTCCGTCTATAAAAAAAGGTCTTTCACAAAATCCAGTATCTTTCATGATAAAATATCTGGAGAAATCTAGGAATATAGAGGACATACTTCAACATATTAAATGCAATAAACAGCAAGCCCACAGACCACATCTTGATGAGTTGAGAAAATTTCAAAACATTTCCATTAAATTCAGGAATAAGACTGGGTGTCCACTCACCAACTCTCCCCTTTCAATAGAATACCTGAAATCTTAGCTAAAGCAATAGGTGAAAGAGATCTACAGAGATACAAATTAAAAAGGAGCCAAACATCCTTATATATATATATATATATATATACATATATATATGTATATATATATATATATGAATGACACCAGAAAACTCATATAGCTGATAAAACATCCAGAACGTAACATAATACAAAATTAGCACTAAAAAAGTAGCCTTTCAATGACATCCTAAGAAAGAAATCAAGGCATCAGTACCTTTCACAATAGCATCAAGAGACCCCTGAAATGAATTTAATCAATACAGTGAAAGACTTGTACAATAAAAACAAGACCCTGAAACAAAACTGAAGAAAATATCAGAGGATGGAAAAACTTCCCATGCTCATAGATTGGTAGAATTACTATTGTGAAAACGGTTGTCCTATTAAAAGCAATCTACAGAGTCAATGCACTCCCCATCAGAATTCAATCCAATTCTTTACAGCAACTGAAAAAGTTCTTACATTTCATATGGAAACACAAAAATGCCCAGATAGTTCAAACAATCCAGAATATTTCGAAAACTGCTAGAGATATCACCATTCCAGATTTGAAGTACTATAAAGTTGCAGTAATAAAAATATCATGTTATGGCTTAAAAAGAGACAAGCTAGTCAACAGAATAGAACTAAGAACATACTTAAAAGCCTGCACTCTTCCCGCCATCTGATTTTTGACAAAGGCAATACACATCAGAGAAAAAACAGCATCGTCAACAAATGGTGCTGTTCAAACTGGAGAACTGCACGCTGAAGAATGAAACTGGATCCTATCTCTCACCCTGTACAAAGTCAACTCCAAATGGATCAAGGACCTTAACACTCCAATAGATAGGAAACTAGGAAATACGCTGGATATTAAGTACAACAAAATATTTTTCTGAAAGGGGCCCTGTAAGTGTAAGCAATAAGAACACCAGTTGATAAATAGGACCCCATTAAGGACATTAACATTGTGGTCTAAAGGCCACGAACGATGTGTATCCTACTGGTGCAGAAGCAGATGTTTCAGTGGGCACTACTCAGCTAAATCTATGCTGTTCTCATGGATGTAGCCTTCTAGGAAGAATCTTTTCCTTACTGTCTCTGGTTTCTCTGGATTGTAGGGTCTAGGGTCTGTTCTCTTTTCTTGGCTCTTGACTGTACCTTGAACATGACCTCATCCCTCCTTACAACTTTTCTGATTTTCTTCCCTCTTTCCTTCACAGAATCCTTGGCCATCTGTCCAATAGGACAACCTCTGCATCTCATCATGTCCTTAGCTTGATCACATCTGAAGAGTCCCTTTTGCATAAGGGATACAGTCACAGGTTCTAAAGATCTTAAGGGGCCACATTATTCTGCTCCCTAAAGAAAAAAACATAGTCCTAATGACATGCTCTGGATATAAATAAAAATGTTCTAAAAAAAAAAAGGTTAAAGGAAGGTACACTGAATACCTCTCTAGTAGAGGAAAGTCAGTGTGGCTGTGTTAAGATTAGACAAGAAAGCCTGGGATTGAAAATGTTACCAGACATAAGGAAGGCAGTTTCCAATAAAGTAGACCAGTATTCTCAGAGAAGTAACAACCCTAAATGTACACATACTTATCAGCTAAATACAAAAAGCAAAACTGCCAGGCAAATGTACAACACTAATTGTGCAACCACAGTTGGAGGCTTGAATACTCTACTCTGGAAATGCTGAAGAACAAGTAGATTTCTCAAGAAGGTCAGGAAGGTGTAAGAATGATCACACTGGACTGACAGTCTGCCTCCCACTGCAGGACAGTTGCCAGCATTGGGTGCTCGGTGCATTATACACATGCTTGGTGCAGTATACACATGTGGAGCAGAGCTCCTGAGAGGCAGAGGCATCAGGAAAGCATCTGAGTGCCTGAGAACAGAGGATGGACACCTCTAGATGTGTTAAAAAGCACGAAACCAGGAAGCTCAATTACACACTCACAAATTACACAATGTGATTAAAATAAGGACAGAAATATAAACACTGTGCACCTGATCATCTAAAACAAGCCATTTTCCTGGATTTCTAAAAAAAAAGTCAAGTTCATCTGAAAGATTTCCTACTAACCGGCTGTCCCAGGTTCTTAAGAGAAAGGTGCCATGATTAGGCAAGTTCCTTCATCAGAGAGAGAATCCTCCTAGCCATTGAGAAGCAACTGGAATTGTGATATGAAACCAGACAGGAGCATGACAAGAAAGGACACTTAGAGGCCAAATATCTAAGAAAGTGTGGGAAAATCCCAAACAACAATGAGTTGGCAAGTCAGCACTACTCAGATTAAAAAGGAAACACAAGATAACACCCCATGACCTGGGTCCTGGGAGCAGAAGTGCAAAGTTACTTCAGTGTGTATAAAAAACTGGGGACTTTGCTCTAGCACAGAGACCATGAGCCCAGCTGTGACATATAGGGTACGTGTTCAATGTTAGTTGTTAAGTCTTTGGTAAGCAGGCTACAATCTAGATATCCAAGAGTAAGGGACTAGAACAAAGGGATGGATCTCCCTAGGAAGGGGAAATAGAATGGACAGATATGGATTGATGGTATCTTAATCAGGGTTTCTATTTCTGTGAAGAGACACCATGACCACAGCAACTCTCATAAAGAAAACCATTTAATTGGGATAGGCTACATTTTCAGACAGTCCATTATCATCATAGTGGGACATGGTAGCATGGAAACAGACATAGTGTAGGAAACAGCTTGATTAGAAGTCAACAGAAAATGGACTGAGACATTGGTGTGGCCTGAGATCTCAAAGCTTGCCTCCACAGCGACAAACTTCCTCCAACAATGCCACACCCACTCCAACAAGGCCACACAGCCTAATTGTGTCACTCCCTTTGGGATCATTTTCTTTCAAACCACCACAGATGGGGTGGAGTAGGACTGAAACAGGAGAATAAATTGGGGAGTGGAGGGAAGAGTGGGAGAGGGAGGGAATGACAGGAAGGGCAGCTAAAACTCAGTACCTGTTGAGTGGTTGTATGGAAACATAATACAGTAGATGCTTTCTGAAATATAAACATAAATAAAGGAGATCTAAATGGAATTGCTAAGTAACGGTGGAGACAGAGCCCCCAATTGGACATCTCTTGTCACCAAATGAAGCCTTCATTTCTGAGAATAGTTTACATCTAATTGAGTTGTTGGCCAAACGGGTCTCATGGAAAAACCCAAACAACCCAGGTTATTGCCAAAGCTATTGGTTGCTCTCCACAAATTAAGGATAAAGCTCCATTTATGAAGGCAACTATATAAGTTATTGAACACAGAGAAGTTGAGTTGTTGCCTACCTAAAGCTTTCACCCCTTCTGACTAGTGCGCATGGTACTGAAAGATACCCTGTACTCTACCAAAAGGGAAAGGGTGACCACCAATCCTGGTACAAACCCTTAGATCTACAATGGTGACCTATCTGCAATATGTGCTAGTAATGGTGGCACAAAGCTTGAGAGTAACCAACCAATATCTGATTGGATTTAATGCCTATTCCTATGATATGGAACCTATCCCTGACTTTACTTGGGTGGTAAAGAACCTGAGACTAGAAAGACCAGGGACCTAGGAAAAAACCAAATACAATTCTGCTAAGGGATTAGCAATTAAATAACTCCTAACAACATTCTGCTACACTCAAAGATCAGTAACTTGCTCAGTCATCAATATAGAAGCTTTCTCCTGCAGTAGACAGGAACAAACACAGAAACCTACAGCTGGACTGTGAGCAGAGAGTGAGAGACCTTGGAACACTCAGTCCTAAATGGGATTCTTCATCAAATCCCTCTCCTCCAGGGATCAGGAAACACTGCAGGAGAGGAGGTAAGAAGACCGTTAAGAGCAGAGGTGGAGAACACCAAGGAAACAAGGCCTTCTAAGCTCAGCAGGACCTACACTATATGAACTCACAAAGACTGTAGGCGCATGTACAGGGCCTGCATCAACTCAGAAGTCAACTCTGACTGATAACCTCACAAATGAAAAATTTATTTCCTTCAAGGGAAACTCACTGGGCATACAAACCACTCTTAAAGGCAGGCTCCATGCCCAGCAGTAATCAGCCAACACAAAATGAACTCAATGTCATATTTGGAAGTTGTTTGCCTCATAATGCTTTGTAAGGCCATTTATTTATTTACTTATTTATTTATTTACAGGTCCGTTGCATATATATTACGATTTCCAGCTTTGTGTTTTTCTGGGGTTTCTCTGTGTGTGAACATGTATGTCTCTGTGTCTGTATGTGTTTCTTGTGCTTTTTCTTTGGTTCTTTTTCTTGTTTTTTTTTTTTGTACTATACTGGTTGGTTTGTTTGTGTTTTATCTTATTAATTTTATTACTTTTCAGATGCCTATTTGTTTTCTAACAAGAGAGAGACAGAGTGTGCATTTAGTTGGGAGGGGAGGTAATAAAAATCTGGGGAAAGAAATTATAATCAACATATAGTATAAGGAAAAATCTATTTTTCATAAACAAAAAATAGGAAAATATAGCTAATAAGGGAGGGAAGAAGGCTAAAGTGAAGATTTAGGTATAAGAAAGACTTTTTTAAAAAAAGAAAAGAAAAGAAAGAAAAAGGAAATCCAGAACACATTATTTCTCCCAAATGTTATCATTTGGTTAATCACATTTTTGAGGGTGGAAAATGTGTGTTGTCTATAGAATAAAATCATAACTACTAGCCTTGTACTTCTCTCCCAACCCAAGAATTTATTTTCTGCATACAAAATGGTTTGTAATGGAGGTATAAATTTTTTACATTCTTGTGTGTGAGAAGCAGGTTTTTCTGACATTTACCAGGAAGGTCTAGTACCTTTAGCGAAATGTATCTAGATAGGGGGTAGGTGACAGACAAGGAGACAAAGCAGAGCTGGCTAATTGAGGATGGAGGCTTTGTCTGGGTCAATCTGCAGGAGAGGCGGTCAGGAGGCAAGAAGCCTTTCTCAGCTCCTACTGTGGGAATGAAGAACAGAGTAGTAAGCTAGCCTTTAGATTGTTGGAAGAGTAGGGTTGTATGCACACTGCTATTTACACGTGTGCATACAATTTTGTGAAAATGTATATATATGTATGTTTGCCTTTTGAATATCTGCGCTCTGATCCAATGATTAAGGCCATCTAGAAATCCACAATAGAGATTCAGTTAACCGGTCAATCTCTTCATCCCTCCCTTTTTCTACCTCTCCAAACAGCAAAAGCTCATCTCAAACATGAGGAAAGCTTTCAAGAGGAAAGCTATCTTTGTTTCTTCATATACACAGTGAAATAAAAAGAATAAAAGCTATCTTTGAAAAAAAAAATCCAGCACAGTTTACCAAAATGTGATCATTTTGAAGACACAAGAAAAACATGTGACACTGGCTCAGAGAAATACTTTCTTCTATGGTAAAAGAAGATAAACAAGGAAAGGTTTAGAATGTTTGATGAATAGGCACATTTCTGGAAGCCCCACCCCTAGCCCCCTAGCTGAACACCTTCATTTTCTTAGTTGATCTGACAGCTGTAAAAACTCATCATCCCTTTAGGTAAAATACAAAATAACTGACCCATGCAGTAAAAGGATGGCTACAAGGCAGTGTTAGTAATGGACCTTACTAAATATCTTGGGAGCTAAAAGTATGTAATAGAAATTTCAATTACTAGACATTATATACATGAATCAAATTACCATCATTCTCCATAAATATGCATAATTATTATATCAAACAAAAATTATGAAATTTTGTAAAAGGAATAAAAATGTTATATTTAAAACTCCGCAGACAATCCAGGCGTAGTGCCTTTAATCTCAGCACTCAGGAGGCAGATGCAGGTGGATCTCTGAGTTTAAGGTCAGCCTGTTCTACAAAGTGAGCTCCAGGACAGGTAGGGCTGTTACATAGAGAAACATCCGTCTCAAAACATCCCTCACCCACCCAAAGAAAAGTGCACAGCCAAGAAAATGAATCTAAGAGAGAAATTAACAGCTTTAAATACATTTACTGAATAAAATTAAGATGTAAACAAATTTCTTATTGAATATATGAAGAAAATAAGACTCAGATTAAGTAATTTGGTGCAGGTGGCACAGATGTAGGGGTATGAAGACAGGTTCCCGACTCCTAGGCAACTGACTTCAAGCAATCAGCCTATCTTGAGATATGTTTGGATAAAAGAGAATCACTGACCCTCAAGTTGGATGCCATGCCTAACACATATTTCAACAGTATGTCTCAAACACTTAACGTGTACTTGAGGTAACTGGGACTTTTGATAAAGGGCAGCTCCTGAGCCAGCAGGTTTTGAGATAGGCCTGAAAGTGTATGTTGCTCACAATCTCCAGGAGGGAGATGCTGGGTAGATTGCTATGGATATAAGCATAAAGCAAATAATGAGACATCTAGATTACGGTCCCTAAAATCCCTTCTTTACAACTGTTAGGGTATTTACTAATGTATCAAAGGATTCCAAAAAGCAGGCTTTGCTGTCAGAAAAACTTGATCTGAATCTGTCTTCTGCTTGAGTGCCCATGGTCAGTTTTTCTAAGCCTTAGTTTCTTAATTTCTGCACCAAGGAGACTGACAGCACCTCTGTCTCATGAGACTGCAATGAGGTTAATTAAGAGTATGCATATAAAGCACCAACACAGTATCTGATTCAATGTAATGCTTTCAAGTTAAATGTCAGCCAAGAATTGTCTTCATGATAATAAAAGTGTTATTATTAAATATTCAATCAGGAAAAAAGGCATGCCTATCCACCACTGCAATGAGTAACTGACTTTCAATGTAAAAAGCCAAATCTCAAAGACAAATAGAATTTTGAGCTGATCTGAGATCATCTCCACTACGGCACCAGCATGAAGGCAAATGGGAAGTGGTGTCAGAGCCTGTACCGTGCTTACCTTCACTTTCTGACTGCCTCTCTCCAGGTGCTCAACTGTAGAACTACCAGGTTTTGAAACACATTCCTGCATTTTAAACATCAATATACAGTTTGCATACAATAAATATGCTCTCAGGGGCAGTCACCCAATGCTATCAATTAATGAATGGATTTCAAATGCAGTACTTCTATACAATTAGATAAAATTTGTCCAGAGAAAGAAAAGTCATGATACATACAGCAACACAAATGAACCTTGAAAACAACATAGTTTCTTACTTAACAAGCCATGGGTTAACAAACAAAAGTCTCATGCCAGGAATGGATTACCTCTTTTGGAGTTGTTGACCAGTGAGGTCCCAGGGACCCCAAACTATACCAATGCTATTGGTTAGCCTCCAGAACTCAGCAGTAAGATCTTCTGCTGAAGACATCACACACTTGAGTCATAGAACATGGAGAAATAAAGTGGGTACTGACCTGGGAACTTCATACCCACTGACTACCTTTCACAATGCTGGAAGGCACTCTTCATGCTACATGCTACCAGGAAGAAAAGTAATCACCAATCCCATCTACCTGTGAACCCTATGAGATACAATAATGACTGGCCAGGCAAGGCACGCCCACTGGTGCAATAGTGGCACAAACATCATGGGAATAATCAAACACTTTCTGACTGCATTTGAGTTCCACTCTATAAGATGAAACCCATATCCAGGCACCACTATCAGGCCAAGAATCTATGACTTACAGGTCATAGGTCCTCTAGGAAAGTCTACTACTATTATTCTGTCAATTGGAAAGAGTACTAAACCGACTCCGAATGATTTAGACCAGTGCACCTCTCAGCACCCACCAGAGAAGCTCCTTTCTGCAGCAGATGGCAATGAATATAAACCCATACTTGTCAAGGTTCAGAGATTGAGAGACTGCTGAAGGCTCATCATCAAATGGGACATCTATACCACATTCCTTCCTTCCAGTTCGCAGGGATCACGGCATAGAGGGGAGCACAAAGACTGTAAAAGCCAGAGGCGGTAGATGACTGTAAGGAAAGAGTGCACAGCAAACAGCTGCACACATGAACTCACAGCAGTTGTGACAACATGTACAAGACCTGTGCAAGAACAAGCCAGACAAAGTCACAGAATGGAGGGTGGAGGGGACGGTGGGAATGGGGATAGAGAAGCTACTGGCAACTAATAGCTGTTTGAAGATGAAGAGTCGGTTCTTTACATGTGTAGACATTGGTAAGTCAACTACCCTTCAGTGGAAGGCCTTATATCCAAGAATATTTGTGCAGCATAAACTGGACTTGATGGGTGAAAAGAAGAATAATACAAAGTTGGGTGGGTGGGTAGGACCGGGGATAGATCAAAGAGTAATAGAAAATATGCAAAACGCATTGCACAAAATTCTCAAAGGCAATAGAGAATGAGAGAGGAAGCAGGGGCAGATATAAATGGTCACATGCTACAGAGATCATGCTCAGATGGGGGTTCCCGCCAGGCAAACACAAGGCAGGATGTGGGTAACTACTTGCCAGCAACTGGAATTGTGATGTCATTTCTAGGGTCAAAAGAATTTTTTTTTAGGGATGATAAAATGCTCTAGGCTTCAATGTGTGACGGTTAGTAAAACCCGGTAAACACACTAATATCCATGGAATAGAGTGCTTTATGGCATATAAATTACATTTCAATGAATATGTTAAAATAGCCAGACATGGTGGTACACACCTATAATACCAGCACTTGGGATCCTGAAGCAGTAGTTCAAGGCTGGCCTCAGTTGTACAACTCTGTCTCAAAAATATCATTGACAATAGAGGATCACCAAGGAAAGAGATCACATTGGAATACAGAAAAGCCAGCAGTTGGAGACCAGTACTCAGGAAAACAGGAACAAGACCCCGAACTGTAAGGCATGGTAGCACATCTTCATAATGGAAGCAGTGTCAAAAAGATCACCACAGGTTTCAGTTGAAATCCAGGGTGAGTTCTAAGTCAGCCATGGATAAAAGAACAAAAAACTGGCAAGAAGAAAGAACAAAGAAGAGAAAGAGAAGAAGAAGAGGAAGAAGAGGAAGAAAAGGAGGAGGAGGGATCAGCAGCCACAACCAAAGCAGCAGCAGTCACCTCTACTGTAGTCATGGGATATAGAACACAACAAGGCCCTGGGTTTCTAGTACGATGTGGGAAGCCACACCTACCCATGCTGTAATAATAAATGCCATAGGCAGCCCTCCTCTTCTAAGTGGCCCTCACATCATCACCCATAGTCACAAGAACATACATAACTACAAAATTACTGCTGGAACTGACCTCACTGTGCTGCTCTTGTGTCTGCTCAGAGATAAGCTACAAAGAAGGAACGTGGGTCTGTCTTCCTGCTTACCTGTCAGTTGTCTTCCCCACAGTAAGTCCTTCTTCTCAGTCCACACAGAGAGTGGGGAGAGGACAGAGGAGTACGGCACTGCTGAGAAGCTGAGACGCGAGAAGACATGAGTAGGTGTGGCAGACGGCTCAGTGACTTGGGCTCTAACTGCGATTTGCCATGAGCACTGAATGGGGTGCTGCTTTGCTCCAAGTCGCCTCGGTTCCTTGTAATGCTGCCGTGGGAGACTGGTACGCTTATGCTCCAGTGCTGAAGTCCTGAGCATGCCTGGGTTTGCCTTTTCTGGATCTGAAGGGAAATTACTTTACAGGAGCTAGTCTTCCCTTCCTCCTTGTCTTTTCATCTTAGCTGGGGTTGTGTACCCATTGTGTGGGTCAGCACTGTTCAGGAAGGGACTACAGAGCTGCAGATCATCTTTCATGGACTCTAAGATACCCTGGCCAAAGAGAACCCCAATGGAACAGGCAGGGGTCAAGGAGAAGCTTGCTGTTTGACAACACAAGACAAAGTCAATTGCTCAGAGTCCATAAAGTAACAGGGTACGCCACTTCTATAGAATCACATCTTTCATTTTCTAAAACCGTGTACCTAGTCCAGGAAGGAGTCCATTCATACAGGCTGTGTTAGAGGGACATCAAAGCCATGTCTTTTGTTCCTCATTACGTGCATTCCTGAGATTCACCGATGCCTTCCAGAAAACTTTGAGAAAACATTCTATTACACGGCCATCTGCTGAGCTATCACAGCCCCGATCCCTTTTATTACCAAAGACTGTAGCATGAAAATAGGTCTCATTTGGAGACTGTCTTCTCATGCTGTGTCCTTCCAATAACTCCATTCACAGGCTGTCGTGACTGGACATGCACTGTCCATGTTGGAGACAGAAGAAAGAAGGCTTCAGCTGTGAGGGACTACAGCCAGAACATGGTATCTTCATGTGGCCCATGGAAGCAAAAAAACAAAACCATAGGAAGAAAACAACAGAAAGCTCCAGAGACAGCTATGTGTCTGACACAGTCTATGCAGTGTGTATCCCTATTGGCATCTTCTTCCTCTTAATGACACTTTAGTACATTGTGGCAATGAAAGGAACAGTGGCTAGAGAAGCCTCCCAAGTGGGAACAAAATAGTAGTGGTGGCTGATTAACAGCTTACAAACACTCGCACACCCCTTCCATTCACAGAGGTCAGTCAGTGGTTAACTATTGTTAATTTCATTTTAAAGGCAACTAAAAGGACAGTTAACTTACCCAGAACCCCCAAATCAGCCAGACTGTATGGCTAAAATGTTATGTAATTGGTTCCATCTTCTGAAAAAGGAACACTTGGTATAATTGTTCAAGCATGACTATGTAAGAAGGCGCTTATCACTCTATGGTCTCATCAAGTCTCAGGAAAGAAAGCTATGTGATTGGAAACAAGCACAGTACTCCTTTGGAACAAACCATTTGCCAGGTTAGGAGAAAGCCCAGGTTTGCAAAGAACCACAGCCACACAGAACCCTTCACATTGTGAAAGCCCCAAATGCTAGCATCTCTCCTGGACGTGGGACTGCTGGCACTACACTCAGCTGGCTCCTGCTATTACCACTGTGCTTTCTACCTTCACCTTTGGCATATTACCTTCCCATACCCATGTCCTCAGAGTGTAGTTCTTAAAGCAAAGAAGGACCAGCAGAGATAAAGCAGCAGATACCTGGTCTGCAGGGACCTATTTGTACCTCCATGCCAACATATGCACTAACCTTCAATACTCTCTCTCCTGCCAGCATCTTGGCTAAGTCCTGCTGCAGTCCTGCTGTTACTTTACGCTTTTGTTGCTCTGTCAGTCTGGAACAAAAATGTACTAACTGCCTGCTGTGTCCAGGTCCTCTCAGAGGTAGAACCGCTTACTGAGTGCCTGTGGTCCCAAACTGCTCTCAGAGCTGAACTGAGAAAGACAAGGAGTGATAGAAGATGAACAGTGGGTAAGAACATATGTAGGTAGGGATATCCCTAACAGAAAATGCAGAGGCCTCTGAGTGGAAACAAACATTGGCACGTCCAAGGGACAGAAGCAAGAATATAACAAACACAATGGCACATGACTGGGAAGGGGAGAGGAGCAAATGCATGAAAACCAGGCTGATGCTCAAAGGTGCAGGGATGGCAGGCTGTGGTGAAAGGTTCATGCTGACTTCTATGAGGCGAGAGCAGCAGTGTGATATGATCTGACTTATTTATTTTTTTAAATCCAGTTCATAAAAGGCAAACTGGAAGGCAGCTACCCAAGAGGACGGCCTGATTATCTCTCTCCATGCCGGGCACTTGCATGTACAGGCACACAAACTATCAACTGCGGTTATGACAGCTGTAGCTGCACAAAGGCGGCAAGGAGAACCCTTTGCAGAGGAAATAATATGCAATTTTCTAGCTGAACACCTTTTAAAAAGTAATGATGGAGAATAAAATCCCTGCCTGTGAGGGAGGCAGGGGCTGTCTCTGAGTGCATTGTAACAATGTACCACTAGAAACAAGCCAGAGTCAGGCAGAGCAGAGCTCATGGGTGGACCTGGATCTGCAGGCTGGAAAGGTGGCTGGGGAGGGAGGAAATGGATGCAGTACTCAACTCAGAGGCCTGCTGTTTCACTTTGCAGCTCTAAGGAGTATTGGCTCAGAAAAGTTGCTTAATGCCACAGTATGACAACCACAGCTCCCTGCAGAGAACAAGGGCTGGGCCCAGCTCCTGATCAGAAGGAAGTTCACAGTCAGCCTTGGTTGGTCTAGGCCAGTGAATCTCTATTGTTCTAATGCAGCAACCCTTCAATACAGTTTCCCATGTTGTGGTGATCCCCCAACCATAAAATCCACGGCTACTTTATACCTGTAATTTTGCTACTGTTATGAATTGTACGTAAATATATGACATACAGGATATCTGATATTCAACCCCTGTGCAAGAGTTATTTGACTCAAAAGGGGTCTTAACCCATAGGTTGAGAACCACTTCTCTAGGCACAGAACCTCTAAAGCAAGTCCTGCCCCACACTTAGGGTAACTTCAGTCAAAGGGTCTTGTAAGTTACGAAGTTAGAAAGGGTCTTTTGAGTGCTCTGAGATTAAGAGAGTCAGAGAAGCAACCTTCAGCTGACCAGAGAGAGGTCACCTGGCCCTAGCCACCCTTAGTCCATAAAGATGACAAGTAGGAGGGCAGCTGTCTTCCAACTCCAAAGGAAATCAGGGGTTATGTGGATAGCACTGTCCACAGCCTGGGCTGAGACAGTGCTGGTGAACATGGAGTTTCCCCTACACAGAGGGAACATGGGCTTACAGAGCACTGGCATCATTTTCTTGGCCACTAGGAAAGCTATCCCACTAGGGACCCATAAGCTAATTAGAAAGTGGATCACATTGGATCCACCTAGATTCCATTCCTGGGCTCTTTTCTATAAGAATAGGCACGAGAAATTGAGTATCATTTTGACCAAGCCTTAGTCAGCTATAAAGTACTGTCCTTTGCACACCAAAGTTCTTGCTGTCCACAGACACCAGGGTTTTCATGGTTCATTTTTCAGGTCCTTCTGTTCTTTGCCTAAAATACCTTTCCCTCCATCTTCCTGCCTGCCTGCTGCTTAGAGACTTTTCAGGGTCTGTTCAAATGCTCTGTTATTTTCTGCTGCTTTTCCATTGTCCAGGACCCAATCAAGCTTCCTTCCACACTCTAGTAAACTGTATGCTGGCGTTTGAGAGAAGAAAATGTTCTGTTTGTGAAGGAGACCAGATCTGTGCATGTCCTCTGTCACAGACTGGTCAGGGGGAAATACCAGACAGCTCAGACATTTACTATCCCACAAAACTGCATCCTGAAAACAAAAGGGAGAGACTGGCGGAGAAGACTTGACAGAGCCAGTATCCATAATAGCAGCAGCAAGGGCTGCAGCAGGGGCAGCAAGAGAACCTAACTGGAAGCATGAGATGCCTAATTTCCAAGTGTGGCCTCAGAGCCCTTACCCACTGGTGAGGTCCTGCACCCTTCCAATCCATTCCTTTTGTGTTCAAGATGGCCCACGCTGGTTTCTATGACTGCAATTAAGATGCTTGACGTTTAATTTTCTCTCCATCTGAACAGAATTATATCTCCCATCTGCACTCCTATAGCACTTGAGTATCTTTTATAATTATTCTAATTATTATTATACTAATTCATCTATAGCTATTGATCTCCCTGAAATCCAGGCGCGTTAAAAGAACCCTCAGTCACTTCTGCCTGATCTACCCACATCTGGCATGGGGCCCGGCAGGTAACACACCACACAGATGTGTTGAGCAGATTTAGACCTTCAAGTTGCACGAATTAGTCCATTCTCAGACAGAATAGTCACAAAGCAATGATATTGGTTATTATAGTTCAAGTCATCTAATGCTGTACTTTAATCTTTACAAACTGTATTGGGAGGTCAGATCTTTATTCTTAAACAAACAATATTCATCATTTTGAGAGCTACTGTGCATCCAGCAGGTGCTGAACAAGAACCCTGGGCCCAGACCTTACAGCTGTCAGGTGGTTAGGCTAGATGAGGACCTAGGTTGGTGTGGGTGTGAAGCCTATGCTCTTTCTACTCACGATCATCAAAGAACGCCCCCCCCCCACCTATAGGTGTGCATGTGTACACACACAGGAGTGAGGAGATAGGAAGGGAGGGAGAGAGCATGATGCAAACTGTTCTTACAAAGTTGCTGTTGCACAAAGCACTGTTTAGAATGACTACACAGAGACCTTTTACTGCAAAAGCACTTCTACCTTTAAGTGGGTTACAGTTTCTAGAAAGAGCTATCATCTTCCCTTCAGGCCAAGGAAGAAAACAATGTGTGCTGAAGAGGACAAAGCCTGCCAGAGTACAAAGTGTATACCCACCTGGTAGGACACTGGTTTCCTACCAGGGTTCTTATAACAGCAGCTCTCTGGTATAGGGTTCTGACTTTGCTTTGAATGGTGAGGTGTGTGCGCAGATGTGTGTTTGTATGCATGAGTACATAACACACCCGTGTAGGATATAAGCATACAAATGCCTGTGGGGTAGGAAGCTCACATGCAGGAGACTGGTGATTTGCTATTGTGCCTGGGGAAATCCTAGCTCTGCTCCTAGGTGTACCATGCCCCCGCACATCGTGTCTTTCCTGGAAACTTCTTTTTAAAAATTTTATTTTAATTATGTGCATGTGTGCATGTCTGTGTGGGGGCAGGTGGTTGAGTGGCCAGTGTACCATGAGTACAAATGGCCCAGGAGTCAAAGGAATAAGATCCCCTGAAGCTGGAGTTACAGGCAGTTGTGAGGCACTAATATGAGTACTGGGAATTGAATTCAGGTCCACTGCAAGAACAAGTGCTTTTAACTGCTGAATCATCTCTCCAGCCCTCCTTTAAACTTCTTAACTATGTGGGGCACACCCAGGAGGACATGATCCAGCCTAAAGTAATGTCTAAGAGGACAATAAAAGGAGAACCTCCCCCATATCAGTGTACCTCAATTGGGCAAAACTATGCCTTGATAGCCCATTGTTCCTCTAAGAAGTGGTACAGTGGCCCTAATTTAGCTAGCTCTGGTCATGGCTGGTCCTCCTCCCTTCTTGGGGCTGTATTACTTGAGTGTTGTTCCTGCGGATTCCACAAAGCATAAAGAACAGGAGACAGGAAAACACCATGGGTGGTGTCTATTCCAAGAATTGAAAGGCTTCTCAAGGAATCCCACTTTCTCTTGGTGGCAGGCTCTGAGAATGTCACCACTCAATCCTAAAACTATAATCACATGCTTGTATGAAGACTCTGAAGCTTTCTCTGTCTATTCTACAAACACTTAAGAGCAGCTAAGCTGGTGCTTTAGGGATGCTCTGACCTCGGGCCCAAAGGAGCCATCCCTAACACTCAGATATTAACAGATGGACAGAACCAGAAGAGGCAGTGTCTGGAGAATGGAAGTGACAGAATGCTTACTCAGAAACCTGCTGCAGTGATAGAGGAAGGTCATTGGTTAAATAAAGAAACTGCCTTGGCCCTGATAGGACAGAAAATTAGGTAGGCGGAGTAAACAGAACAGAATGCTGGGAGGAAGAGGAAGTGAGTTCAGACTCAATAGCTCTCCTCTCCAGGGCAGACGCCATGAAGCAAGCCGCCAGGTCAGACATGCTGAATCTTTACCGGTAAGACTGGTGCTACACAGATTATTAGAGATGGGTTGATCGAGATATGAGAATTAGCCAGTAAGGGCTAGAGCTAATGGGCCAAGCAGTGTTTAAAAGAATACAGTTTGTGTGTTGTTATTTCGGGGCATAAGCTAGGCAGGCGGCAGGGAGCCAGGTGGCAAGAAAGCGGCCCGCAGCTCCTTCAACACAGCAGGGCACCGACACATGAACATGCCACTGGATTCTTAGAGTCAGAAGGGACTGTTTTTGAATGCCCATTCTGAACATTATTAAAGGTGTGGTGTTAGGTAAAGTCACCTCTTGAGATTCACTTTTTCTCTCTATTCTTGATAAACAAATAGGAACGCCTTAACACCCTGTGAGACCTTAATAATCCCTGGCCCTTTTCCATCCATCTTTAATCAACAACTTATTGGCAAAATATTGTATGCATTTTGCAAAACATTTCCCATTTTATGGGAAATGCATCACACATAGGCACAGCATCAACACCACAGAGTATGGCCCCTAGAGTTCCCAGCATTGAATATCTCAGCTCCATGGCATCTTCCCTTTGAGACACTAAGCCAAACATACTTTCTTTTATGATGAGAAGGACAGAGAGTAAAGATTGTTAATGTTTTACCTTCCTCGACTTCAGTAGAGCTTCCTCTTTACTGAGTGGACTTAGAGCGAACTGAAGACTGCATATAAAGAGTGAATCGGTTTCCCAGTGTGGTGAACACAGGGTGTAGTTACTGAATCCAACAGTAAACAAGCATATGGATTCCACACTATGAGGTGCCAACTTAGAGCTCTTTGACTGTGGTCCCAGGAGAAAAGTCTTGATCTTTGGTAAGGAACATGTCTCTCCTGAAAGAATTGCTACATCTCCATTACAGAAGCTCTTTGATTCCAAGAGGCTTCTCATGGCTGCTTTTCTCCCTGTTACTTCTTGGCAATGTGAAAGTGTAATTGGGCCTTGGGTCTATGCTGCTTAGTCCCTCTGACTGCAGTGCCATCTACGGATTACAGATGTGTACCACTACAGCTGGCTCTTGCTCGTAATCCCAGTATTCAAGAGGCTAAGGCAGGAGAATTTTTGTTGTTGTTGTTACCCAAAGGATAAAGCACCATAATCTACCTAACACATTAGAAGGGATCCTCAGTTCATGGCTTGGTTGTGTTCAGAGAGCTCACATTAACCTGCTCATTTGCCCAATTAACTTGCCTATTTATTAGGTCTAGATTAAGAGGTGTTCTCGCTTTTAAAGACTTGAGAATGAGAAAACAAGAGAGAGGAGTGGGGATAGGAAAGCGGGGAGGGATAAGATAATGGGCTCAACAAGCTAACAGTTTATAGAAGGTAAGACTGGTTGCCTTCCTGGCTAGGCATTTACCTTCATTTACTGTTCACTCCCTTGACATTTCTTAAGCATGTACCCGGTGGCAGACCCTGAAGCAGAAAACACAATTCCTGATCTCAAGCTCAAAGTTTAGCTAATGAGAATGGCAGATAAATAGCTAACTGCTCACACAGTTAGTCATCATTCCTTTGTCACACAGAGCGTGAGAAGTTCAAATTCAGTCCAAGGCATTGAGTGTGGGATCCCAGTAATCTACAAGACTACTAGAGCTTTGGCTTTTGCAGGTAAAGTGTGGTCACAGCAGAAGTTTCTGTGGAGGTTGATTTCCAATTATTCCAATTAGCACACTACTTACAAGTTAAAAACTGCAAGGAGACAGACCATAGGCTAACACACCACTACATAAAATCCCACAGAGAGCTTTGGAAGGGAGAAAATGATCCAGACAGTGAGGAGATGCCAGGAGGAAGCACCCGTGGGAATGTGCCACATAGCTCTGAAAGCAGCAGCACAAAGGTGGGCAGACAAAAAAGCAAGAGGTATTCTTCACATGGACGCAAGGACAGTGATTCAGCAAACACTAAAGGAAAGCTGAACTGGGCTACTGCTACACCAAGAAGACTCAAAAGACATCTTTCACCAAGATGGGAGAATATGTGACTAATGATTATTTACATATTTCTTACATTAAAAGTAAAAGTTTGTATGAGTAAAAGGAGAAACAGACAAACCAGCAAGTATGAGTGGAGACTGGACATCAAGAACTGCCAGGAGGAAGGAATTTTAATATCAGTGAGGGCAGACAGCAAAACCGAAGACAGACAACAGAGCTGAGTCAGTCATCTTGGTAACAGATAGATAGAGAGCAGCCAGCCAATGACCAAAACCCAAAACAAGACACACTGCATCCAGGCACAAGGGAAAACTTTCCAGAAAGGACAATGGGTCATAAGACATGTCCTAATACATGACATGAAAGAAAATATTACAAACACCCATGACCACTAGCAAACTAGATATCGACAGCAGGAAGATAGCTCAGCACCTGGGAATTTCCCAAGTGCTGAAATATAAGGTTCAAGTCAAAACACCAACAATTACAGTAGACTTAGAAAGCAGCTTGAGCTTTATAACAATAAATATAAAACATCAAAACTGTGTCTAGAGTAGCATGCACAGCTTCAGAAGATGGCCAGAGAAAAGCACTTCATATCAACAGCCTGAGCCTCTACCTCAAGAAGCAGGAAAAAAAGATAACATCTTAGCCCAAAAGAAAAGAGTAAACAACAATAAAGAGAAGCAGGTGAGAAAGAAACTGAATTGCAACTAAGAAATCAGAAAAATATCCTAAGGAACCTCAAGATCTGTAGGAACCTATAGCATAGCACACAGCAGTCTGATGCTGACAACCCCTCTATGGCTGCCCACTGTGATCATTTTGACTATACTAGAGGCGCAGCCAACGCAACAGCTCAAGAAAAGGAGAAAAATCTTTAAAACTTCTACCTACAGACCAGAAGGAAAGAGCAAGTTTGCCATGACTCAGAGATGACAGGAAGTAATGAGGCAATTTATCAAGGTTGCAGGATAAAGTCAACATATAGAAATTAATTGTTTTCTATTTGCCACTAATAAACAAAACTTAAAATGAGGAAATGAAGTTAAAGTACAATAGTATTTTGGCCTGGGGATACAGCTCAGTTGATAGTGTGCTTACCTAGTCTGCAGGGGGCCCTGGATTTGATTCCCAGTACTACATAAACTGTAATTCCAGGACTAAGGGGAAGTCAGGAAAATCAGAAGTTCAAAGTCATCCTCAGCTACATATCAAGTTTGAGGCCAGCCAGGGATACAGGAGATTTCTATCTTTAAAGAATTAGCATTTATTAGTAAAAATAAAATATCTAGAACACATTTGACAAAAAAAGGTCTAAGATTCTACAGAGAAATACATGAAGCATTGCTGAGAAGGCTAACACAAACGTACACAAATACAGAGACTACACACTAAACATATAATATTAACTCTACTATGTATCTATGAGTGTGCATTATGTATTGAACATACAATCATACACCTCAGTGCAGTGGTTCCCAACTTTTGTAATGCTGTGACCCTTTAATACAGTTCCTCATGTTGTGGTGACCCGGGCAACCATAAAATTATTTCATTGCTACTTCATAATTTTAAATACTGGTATTATACTGTAATTTTGCTACTAGTATGAATCTAGTATAAATATGTGATATGGAGGACATCTGATATGTGATCCCTGTGAAAGGGTTGCTGAACCACAGGTTAAGAACAGTTGTCTTAGAGGGTCTTCTTAGCAGATACTGTGCATTTGTTTCCCAGCTACCCAGACCCAAACAATCACACAGAAATTATATCAATTACAATACTGTTTGGCCTATTAGCTCAGCCTCCTCATTAACTAACTCTTACATCTTAAATTAACCCATTTCTATTAATCTGTGTATCACCACGAGGCAGTGGCTTATCGAGTAAGGTTCTGTTCTGGTGTCTTTCTCCTTTGGCAGCTACATGGCATCTCTCTGACTCTGCCTACTCTCTATATATATCTCTTCCAGCCTAGCTATATTCTACCCTGCTATAGGTCAACACAGCTTTATTCATTAGTCAAAAAAGCAACACATATACAGAATGACATCCCACATCAGAGTCTTTTCTATATATACAAGCATTACACATGAAAATGGACTAAAAAACCCAAAAATATCAAGACAGTAATTTTGTCCAAACTCATCTGTGAATGGTTAATTTGATGAGCTGATACTAAAACTGATACAGAAAAGACCAGGATCTGCAAAAAAAAAAAAAAAAAAAAAGACAATCTTAATGTACAGCAAAATGAAGGATTCACACCCCAGGTACAAGATGTATCATAAAGATAAAATAAAGAGTATTATTGAGTTAAGAGCAGAGGCATAGACCACTTTAATCCCACTTTAACAGGACGCAGTCCAGAAGCCCCATCTTGTAAAATGATCCACAAGGCCTTCCTGTAGTACCATGAGCCAAAGAATGGTATCATGAGTGAATGGCCATTGCTTCAAACACCTTACATTATTTCATAGTATGACTGACTGAGACCAAAAAGAACTGTGTAAAAACAATCTATTAGTTCAAACTAATTGCTATCAAGAGCTCAGTAACCTATCTTCTCAGGTGTAGAATAAGCCTACCTAAATTCACACTGAATGTCTCAAAGAATATCAAATAAGTTAGGAAAAAGAACAAATCTGGAGGTCTTGCATTTCTTGGCTTCAAAACACAACAAATAAAGACAGCATTGTGCTAGTGTAGCATACCTATATTTACTATTTAAGTCAACTAATGTGCAAGGAGGGGGCTGAGCCCACGTCAGAGTGATGCACATGAACTTCTCCAAGAGAAAAAACATGGATCCCTACTCACATCATATATGAAATCTACATCAAAACAGTTTTTAAAAACTCTAAATATTAAGCACAAGCGCCCCACAAACAAAACAAACAAACTTGATCAAACTGTGAAACTTTCCTTGCCTCAAAAAAAAAAAAAAACTATAAACAATCCAGCATGGTAGCTTGTGCTCATAATTTGAGTACTTTGGAGTCTGAGGTAGGATCACAAAACAGCCTGGGTTACACAGTGAGACAGCCTCAAAAACACCTTTAAAAAACAAATGAAAGGAGACTCTACAGAACGGAAGTGAACATCTGCAATCATGCATCACAAGGAATGTGTATCTAAAATATGTAAAGAACTCCAGCTGGACCAGGATTGAACGAGCATGTCATCAAACCAGACTCTCTGATTGTGGCTGACAAATGTGACTGAGAAGCCATTGATAAAGGCATTGGGACTTGTTTTTACGGCATGTTCTGGCTTTTTGGGACCCTAGTCTATATAGATGCACAGCTTCCTAGGCCTGGATGTAGGGGGAGGGCCTTGGACTTCCCACAGGGCAGGGTTCCCTGCCCTCTCTCAAGCAGGGAGGGGGAGGGAGAAGGGTGAGTGGGGGAGCCAGAGGGGATTGTAAGGAGGGGAGGGAGTGTAAATTTTTAAATGGAAAAATAAAAAAATTTAAAAAAAAGGGGGCATAGCTATACTAGCTTTTAAAAGCCTTGCACAATTAGTACCTACCTTCCTACCATGATTCCAAGGGCAGCCACAGGCTGTAAGCCTGTGCTACAAAATCTGCAGCAAAACTAAGCTAATCTTTAATTAAGCAAGCTGCTAAGCTTAATTTTTTTGTTTGGTTTATTTGGTAGATTTTGTTTGGTCTGGGTTTTTTTTGTTTTCTTTGCTATGGTTTGATGCTTTGAATTCATGTGCTCTTCCTTTTGTTCCGTTTGTTTTGGTATTTTGTTAGGTTATTTAGTGTTTACATTGTGCTCCCTTAAAGGAACTATTGAGTAACAAATAATCCAATAAAAAGAATGGAGTGCAGACCTAAACAGAGAACTCTCAATGGAGGAATCTAAAATGGCTGAAAGACAACATCCTTAGTCATCAGAGAAATGCAAATCAAAACAACTCTGAGATTCCATCTAACACCTGTAAGAATGGCCAAGATCAAAAACACTGATGACAACTTATGCTGGAGAGGTTGTGGGGAAAAGGGAACACTTCTGCCTTGCTGGTGGGAATGCAAGCTGGTACAACCCCTTTGGATGTCAGTGTGGACAATTTCTCAGAAAATTAGGAAACAACCTTCCTCAAGACCCAGTATACCACTTTTGCGTATATATCCAAAGGATGCTCAACTATGCCAAAAGGACATGTACTCAACTATGTTCATAGCAGCATTGTTTGTCATAGCCAGAACCTGGAAACAACCTAAATGCTCCTCAACCGAAGAATGGATAAGGAAAATGTGGTACATTTACACAATGGAGTACTACATGGCAGAAAAAAATAATGACACCTTGAATTTTGCAGGAAAATGGATAGAGCTAGAAAACATTATTTTAAGTGAGGTAACCCAGACACAGAAAGACAATTATCACATGTACTCACTCATAGGTGGTTTTTAAACATAAAGCAAAGAAAACCAGCCTACAAACCACAATCGCAGAGAACTTAGACAACAATGAGGACACTAAGAGAGACTTACATAGATGTAATCTACATGGGAAATAGAAAGTAGAAAAAGACAAGATCTCCTGAGTAAATTGGGAGCATGGGGACCTTGGAGGAGGTTTGAAGGGGGAAGGGGAGAGGTAGGGAGGGAAGCAGAGAAAAATGTAGAGCTCAATAAAAATCAATTTAAAAAGGAAAAAAAAAAGAAATCTACTTAGTAGTATCTATTAAAATCACACACACAAACTCAGATCTAACACTTGTGCTTCTGGGTAAGTACTCAGCAAAAATAAATGCTTACACCTATGCTTATCTATAAAATATTGACAGCAGGATTGGAGAGATAGCTCAGAGCTTAAAAGCAGCACTTGTTGCTTTTGTAACAAATATAAGTTTGGTTCCCAGCACCACACAGTGGCTCACAACTATACAAATCTCCACCTCTCTTCTGAGTACTGGAAGCAACAAACATGTGGTGTTGGGGGCTGCAGACTCCTGATGCCTTGACTTTCTTTGCCTGCCTCAGACTCTTTGCCTGCCAGAGTGAAACAACTTGTTTTCCTGTGCCTGCAGCTGCTCTGAGCACGAGACCCCTGATGGCAGGGGAGTGAATTCTGGTGAGTTTTATAGCGGGCAATCCCAAGAGCTGGGGCTACTAGTTAAGGATACCTATATAAGCTTCCCTGGAGCACAATAAAGTTGGCATTCTTGTTTCAAGGATGACCCGTGTCCCCGTCTGTGTGCGTGTGTTTTTAAATCTCCAGCCTAGTTCCTGGCTCACATACTGTCCCGTAGTTCAGGCACTACAATGTGGTACACATACATATATTCAGGCAAAGATTCATACACATAAAAGAATAAATCTTTTTAAAAAGTTTAAAATGTCATAGCAACATTATAATAGCCCAGTCCTGGAAACAGCGTCAATATTCACATGTACTTAATAAGTAAGCCATGGCACAGTCAGACAGCAAAATGTTGTATAGCACTGGAAAGGAACAGAAAGTTGCTAAATGCAACACAGGTAAATCCACAAGCACAGCGCAAAGCCAGAGGCACCAGAGAACATACCTCCACAGAGTTAAGTCAAGATCACAAACCAGTCGACAGTGACAGGGTCTCTTGGTGGCCACCTTGTAGGGGAGGGTTATTAGGAAGGGGTCCTTCTATGATGGTAAAGATGGTCTACATCTTGGGCCAGAGAGTGAGTGTACCCATGTAAAACTGTATGGGCTGATGGCTTCAAATTTATGTGTTTATTGTCATACTTTAAAAAAAATTTAAAACAAACAAACAAAACCAACCACTACGGCTAGGAGACCAAAGCGAAAAGATAACAGTTCTCACCAGAAATAACTCCCTCTGAGAGTTTGCTGAAAAACAGGTGGAACATAGTTGTGGCCTTCAGAAGCATTACTTGGGGCTGGCTGCACCCCTTATGTTGTACCCACATCAACACACAGACAGCGGGCAGCAAAGTGCAGATTTGAATCCAGGCCTGTTTCCAGAGCTGGTTCTTTCCATAAGGGCTACCATTCCCTATGACAGAAAAGCCCAGGCAGCTGTCCAAACTAGACTCCCAGGCACCTTCTGCTAGACTCTCCTCAAATATCCTTATCAGCAGAAAATTCTTTAGAACAAGGTCTAGCAAGGTCTCATACACTGGTAACCAGGCACAGCCAGAATCTCAGCTTAGGTTTATTGTCCTTTGGGATACTTTGTGTCCAAATGATTCCAAGATTTCCATGCCCAATCTCCCCTGGGGGCCCACCAGGGAAAGTTAGCACTCTAATGGGCATACGGGCTTCCATCTGCCCAGAGACCTCTGTCAGGTGTGGCCACTTAAGACCTCAGTCAACAAAGAGCTGCTGAGAGCCAAGGAAAGCAGATTTCTGGTGGACTGCTGCCAGCTGGCTTCCCCATCTCCACTGTGGTCACTGCCTGGCTATACTGTGGCCTGACAGCAGGGAGAAGAGCAGTGAAGCCTGTCTTCCTGCTGCAAACACCATATCAAGGGGTGGTCTAGAACCCTCTAGGCTTGCCAACTTCTGCCCAAGCTAGAATATGCAGCATGCAGAACCCCAGGTGCCACACAGCATTCTGGGATTGAGTTAGCCACTCTGTTCTTCTGGGTGCCTGTTTGTCAGATTTAGACTTATTATGCCTGCACCTGGCCTTAACATCTTGTTACTGCCCTCCCCTAAAAACAAAACAAACAAACCAACCAAATAAGAAAAAAGAAAAAAAGGCTATAAACAAGTTTGCCTTCCCATCATGACAGCTTGAGCAGAACCTCAGAAGATAGGCTAACGACAGAAAAAGATGCACACACCTGAAATTCTAGCACTCAAGAGTTAGAAGCACAAAGACAGAGTTCAATCCAGCCTAAGTCACACAGTGAGGAAGTAAGAGAAGCTGACACCTGCCACTGCAGAGATGCTGGTCAACAGGTGAGCTGCTGAGCAGGACTAGGGTTGCTGGCACCACACAGGAAGTGTCAATGGATCTGCTACACAAACACCTCAGAAATACCCAACTCCTACCTCCCCATGCTCTCACAGGCCTGGAGCAGAGGTAGCAGGTATACAGATAAAAGCCATATGGACCATTGCCACAAGGCCTGATGCAGGAGGGGGCCACAGGGAGACATGAAGGGCTGAGGATGCCAGGGGATAATCCCTGCTGAGGAAAGGTCCCTGGTAATAAGGTCTCCTGGCTTTCAGTAAGACTTGCTGCAAAGAGCACTGGGTAATGGTGGCCAATCCGGTTGGATTCTGTGGGCAGAAGAGTTCATCTTCTTAACTAGTGAAATGTGAAGGCTACCATGTTGCCATGGTGATCTGCATTAGAGAACATTGGGCCACACATTGACAGACCATCTCTTTATAAGCCTTCACGTATTTTCTCTTTACAAATACATTTTAATACAGAGTCGAAATCAGTTCAGGTAATAAACATAATGAAAGGCAGAGAGGAAGGCTGCCTATCTCCATGGGGAGCAGCCACCTCTGAGAGCCTGACTCTGGACCTCTGAGTTTAGTAGTACATGTTGTTCACACACTTAGAGAGCAAGGCATCCGGGAAGGACTTGAGCGGCTTTGAGGAGGATGAGCCAAACACAGTCAAAGAACCTGTTTAAGAAGGGAGAAGAGTCCTTCTGCAAACAACTGCAATACAGGTAGAAATGCTTTTTCCACCTGGCAGCTGCCAAGGCATGAGCACAAAGAGAAGTCCTTTCAGGCAGGAAGTTCAGGAAAGAATCATCTAAAGCGGCCAGATGCCCACAGGCATGTCATGCTGCTACTCTTTGCTCTATAGGTCACCTTATTCATTCTTCCTACCAAGGCCGGCAGGGTAGTCACCCAGTCCTTACAAGAAAGAGCTCTGTGGAGAGCTGAACTGTCCATAGGACACAAACCCTGGCCTTTCTGCCTTGTCTTGACATATTCTACAGCTCACAAGTGGCATGTAACATGATCTAGACACACTGCACTTCTAATAAGAAGTGGGGAAGAAGGTTTATGAGGATGCTCAGGGCAGACAGTAAAAGAGGAAGCATAGCACAGGGCCAATGAGAGAAGGAGGAGGCAAGCTGAGGCAGTAAAGAAGAGGCCAGATGTGGCCTGAATACCATGAGAGATGTAGGGATACAGCAGGTTCAGGTCCAAGCAGAGGGAGGGTGAAAATGAGGTCATAAGGCACTAAACAGGAGGGACAACTCCGTGCTGGGGGAGGCCTGCAGGCAGAGGCCAGGCCTTCACCAGAGCAGGCACTTGCAGGCTCAGCCTTCTGTGGAAGACAGCACAGATGTGGGGCAGCAAAATGCACAGTCAGCTGGTGGGGAGAGGAAGCCGGGGCTTTTTTAGGTAACTATCAATGCCCTAGAAGTGGCTTTACGACATCTGCCAGGAAAGCTTTTCATTTAGAAAAAAAAAAAGGCAAGAGGAAAATCTTTCTGGCAAAACCCCAACATACTTGATTGTAAAGAGAAAACAACCCAACCACACTCCTCCCTTGCGCGTAGGGCTCTGCTGCCGTCTGGCTTTCAGGCATCAGCACAGACAGGCAACACTATTTTGCAAGGTTGCTGGGGCCCAGATCTCACACTGCAACCTACTAAGAGTAAGAGGTGGGGGGGTCTAGGTTCCAGAAGCCTCCTTAATCTTGGGAGTCCCCAGCTGCAAATCCTCTGCACGTCTAAAGTTTAAGAATCCATTGTGTTCTGTCCATTGTAGGTGAAGCTATTCCCAAGATAAAGTTCAAGAACAGGCAGTAACCCTGGCCCTGCTCAGCATTTATGGAGTCCTAGATCTCAAGAACCAGCTCCTTTAAAAGGCCACCAGCTTTTTCTAGGTAACAGTAGGTGCTGGCCAGTTGAGGCCATTGCTGAGGAAGTTCATACACCACATCAGATCATAACAATGACACCAAGATCACTCTAGCCACTGGCTGTTAACACAGCCGATGAGAAAGCACAGAGCCTCCATGTCAATGCCCTGTAATTCTCCTGATAAATCTTTCTCAAGCACCTAACTCAGCAGTTGCCACTATGCCAGTGTTAAAACAGTGTTCCTGCTCATGGACCTCCTCTAGTGTGTCCTTGCCCAGGGGTATGAGCACAGGAACATCCTACCAGCCTTGATGTCGGAATAGGGACAGGGTGGAAACAAGGAAGGAGAGCATATGAAAAATGCAAAGGCAGGGAAGCATTTGGTGTCAACAGACATCTATCTTTGGACAGGGAAAAGGGGGACATACCCTCTAGACAGAGGTCATTTCTGAACAGTTGATTGCTCTACACATGGTGAGAGGTTCCTGCTATCTTCTAGAGAAAAGCTGGAATGAGACCAGCAGAGGCGCACAGCCACATACCTTGACTGCCAGATTATAGAGTTAGGAGATTTGGCCAATAAATAGATAAATTAATTAATTAATTAATTAATTTTAAGAATGAAAGGAATCCATCACATGGTTTTTTGATGAGAAACAGTCAGGTAAAAGGGAGCCAAGACCAATGAGGCCACAGGAGCAATAAGGGGCTACCTCCAACCTTATTAAGCAAACCCATGTCTCCCTCTGCTTTACAAGAGACACCTTCCCTACCTATACCTCATCTTACATTTCAGAGCCCTTGGAAAAGGCATTTCAATACATAAATGCAAAATCAAATAAAGCTACAAATAGGCTTGCTTGGTGTGATCATCACCAGTAAAATTATCTACAACTAACAGGGGTTCCAAACAGTCCCTTTGGGAAGTCTGCCCCACAAAGTCTGGATTAGTTTTGGACCCCTCTATATATGACTCTTCCAACTGGGTGGGAACTAACTAGGATCTACAATTCACAGATTCCTGAAAGTTCCTTAAGTCACAGTGAGTGGCCTTTAAGTCACTAATACAATTTACCCTGGCAACAACCTCCTGTAGCCAACCTAAACCATCTCTATGTCTTTTGTGGCTGACACATGCTGAAGTTGAAGGACAGAGCAGGCCATCCAGCTAGAGGATGTTCAGATGCTCAGGGTGGGTCTCATGAGGCATCTATGATAGACAAGCTTTACTCACTAGTAAGAAGAACCTGCTTCTGTCCAGAAACAAGGCTGGCCATTTTCTCTGAGAGTGTTTGTGATGGAACTAAGGTCAGAGAGCACAGCACATGGTAGCCACACCTAGCAGATACTTAGTCTCTAACTTAGACCACAGCTCCAGGGACATTCACTGAAGGAAAGCAACCATTTATATCCTATGTGCCCACTTATGTACATTTTTTATTTTATTTTTTTTGTGTGTTAGTGTGTGTGTGTGTGTGTGTGTGTGTGTGTGTGTGTATACCATACATATACAGAAGCCTGAAGAGGCCAGAAGGCATGAATCCCCTGGAACTGGAGTTATAGGTGATTGTGAATCCTCTGATATGAGTGCTGTAAACCTAATTTGTGTCCTTTGGAAGAGCAATACATGCTTTTAACTGTTGAGTCACCTTCCAGCCCCAATTCATGTCTTCTTCAACTAGGAAGTAACCTAGGAATATGTACAAATAGTGACAGCCAAGTCACATGTTGACATTCACTTTGAACCACGCCAGTCAAAATCCTATTGAATCTTAAAAAAATCCAGTATGGTCAACAAGGTAGAAAGAGTGTCCCCTTTAATATATGAAAAGCCAAGACCCACAGAAGAGCAGGACATGCCCAAGACCCACAGAAGAGCAGGACATGCCTGAGGCCATGTAGTCAATGAAAGGCAAAGTAGAATTCTGGACTCAAAATATTTAAAATGTTTAACATTTTAAGATTTGCTAAGGGAAGTTTCATGAAAACATCTAAACTATTTTTTTCTGAGCCTATATTCTTTCAAAACACCACCATGCTAGATCCCTAAAAACAATTAAGACTTAAAAACTTGCATTTTTGCTAACTTGATTAGCTTTATAAAACATAAACACAGAATTACGGTAGCTTACAAGATAGCCAGGTACTCCTCCCAGCAGAAGACAAAAGACAGAGGCACATTCAAAGATTCAAGTAAAAATACCAAGGTGTCAATTGGTAGTGGAAAGAAAGCATCATCCCTCACAGAAGGGAGCATCAGAAACGTTAAACCAGACCTGATATTTGGGGCAAAGGCACAAATGCCAGTGCACT